>NW_009698783.1:452-1774 GCF_000703405.1 Apaloderma vittatum | reverse complement strand
AAGCTCATACTTTTCCAGTCAAGAAGTATGCCCTCAGCCACAGGTGTGGAGCCCTCTGCTACAGCACCATGGCTTGCACCCAAGGACTCACAAACCAGTCTCCATCACCACACTGCAGCAGGGAAAAAGCCAGGACTTACACTCCCAGAAAAGCGAGGCACCTGTGAGGTGCCACAACAGGCCATGTCTTGGCTGGAACCCACAGTCAGGCTGCCCTTAACCACACAACAACCACAGCAGCTCCTGGAGGTGAAGCACTTGCAGCAGCCTGGCTTCACCTCCTGCATCACCACCCAAAGCATTTCTTCTTCTCTCCCTGGCTTGCAGCACCCTCCTGCCACACTCCCTCCACACAGCAGAGGTCAGGAAATAAACCTGCAGCGAAACACACTACACTGGCCTTCAGGCCACACTACGATAAACAAGCTCCCTGTCACTTCACTGTTCACTTGCTGACTGCACCACAGCAATCTGGTGGGCTCAGACACTTCAAAAAGGTATCGCTGTGCATGACAGTGAAACAACGTGCATTTACAGTCATCGTCATTGAAGTGGAATACTAGTGCGGCTTCCCAACTAGAAAGTAAACTGTCGGTGCACAGGAGAGCAAGAAGCAGCAAAACCTTTGTTACCATCACGAACAGTGCAACACCAACAGTCTTTAAGACCCACTGTTTCTCTGAGCTGCCAACTCACAAGTAGATGTGCCTTGCCTGGGGTATTCCACTGACAGCGACACAACAACAGCACGGCAGTGAGCCACAACTGACCCACAAGTTCTGGGAAAACACTGCTGCAGCAGCTTAGGCAAAAGGCATAGAGGTACAAAGAGCACCCCCTCGGCATCAGCAATGGCGTGGCACCAGGACACTTGCTGCAGCAACAGCAGCTGCTGGAAGACCCACGGATGATGCTGGGGGGGATCCTTCTCACTGTAAGGGCATGGTTCACCCCTGACACCCCATAATGGGTTGAGCTCAGCCTCAAAAAATGAGCAGGCTCATTGCCAGACTGTTTGCCCGCATCTCACCTCAGTCACATTGCTCACAGACAGAAGTGCAGGCAGGTGGAAGTGAAGCCAAATGTCCTCCAGGAACAGCTTGCACACGTACTCACAAAGGGCTTCCTCACTGACCATGGCTTGCAAGCACAAGAACCCTTGTCGACAACGCTCCTTGCTCACAAGAACTCTCCCCTGGGACCATGCAATTTGTGGTCATCAGTGACACACCCTCACGGCCAAGACGTTTTTGCTTCAGCAGCTGCATGGTTCTTTCCAAAGGCAGGCTTACCTGCTAACATCACTGGAGACGTCTTCTTCA
>NW_009698783.1:0-254 GCF_000703405.1 Apaloderma vittatum | reverse complement strand
CGGTAAATGCTGGATCGTGCAGGTCTGCAGGCAGCGTAGAAAAGGCTCGAGCAGCAGACAGAAACCTTGGAGACCTCCCTCTTCTGCTGCAGTGCACCTCAGAACTCAGCAAAGTCAGCCACCAGAGCCTCTCCATCTCCTTCTCACATTAGTCTGGGCCTCAGCGGGGGAATACCCTCATCCTACAGGCCCACTCTCTCACTTTACAATATTGGGAAGCCGTAGGCTTCCAGCCTGCCCTTGATTCTCCTGCC
>NW_009698782.1:0-797 GCF_000703405.1 Apaloderma vittatum | reverse complement strand
CAATACTAAAGAGCAAGACCATCAACAAATTTCTGGCAGCAAGGAGAACAAGCAGGGTAATGCACCTAATCATTGCTATACGCAGTTAGCCTCCAGAGCCATCTGCCTGACTCCTGAGGGAGCTGGATCGCTATAACAGCTCAACATGAGCTCTAACAGCCTGCCACCTCTGTGGCATTTTAACCCAAAGGGTTAAGGATGCAGGTGTCGGCATCTCTCTCTTGTTCGTGCACCAAGCCCACGGTCCCATTGACAGGTCCACAAAAAAGAAGAAAGCTTGGACCGGCTGCAGCACTCCTGTCTACCGAGGCAGGGGAAGACAACCTGCGCTAATAAGTGGTGCTCCCCTGCAGTTTGAAAGCAGGAAGCAGGAACACCAGCAGCACAGGGACAGATAACAAACAGCCCATGTAAAGCCTTCCAGCACAGCAGCACTAAAGGCCACAGGGCTCCTCTTAGGGGCCCTTACAGACTGAGCCCCATGGGAAGGAACAGTGTGATTGGTTCATTTGGGTTTCCTGACTCATCCTCTCCTTCCCATGGACACAGCTGTCCCCCCTCCCTCCCCTACTAACGAGGGTAGTATATTGCTGGCATTATTATCCTATATTATATCTTGTACTGCAGTGAGCAATTTTGTTAATAGCAATCCCAAATCTGTTCTATCTGTCGCTTTACTACATTAATTTTTCTTTACTCTCTTGCAAATTGTCTCAGCATATGTCCATGTGAGGCTCTGAAACAGGCAAGTGTTTCGCTCTGGTATGTGCCTCCCACAGCCACATACCTTTCACGAG
>NW_009698781.1:243-485 GCF_000703405.1 Apaloderma vittatum | reverse complement strand
AGCAATGACTTCAGCCAGCTCCCTCGGCACCCATGGGTGGACCCCATCTGGACCCATGGATTTATGGGTGTCCAGACAGCTTAATTGCTCCCTGATCCAGTCCTCATTAACTCAGGCAAACTCCTCCACTGTCCTGCCTTACTCTGGGGACTCCGGGGTACAGGGCCCCTCAGGACAGCCTCCGGCAGAGTAGACAGAGACAAAGAAGGCATTCAGTAACTCTGCCTTCTCTGTACCTTCTG
>NW_009698781.1:0-233 GCF_000703405.1 Apaloderma vittatum | reverse complement strand
ACCCACCTCATTCATCAGTGGGCCAACATTGCCTCTGGTATTAGTTTTATCTGCCATGTATTTGAAAAAGCTCTTTTTGTTGTCTTTGACCCCTCTCACCAGGTTTAACTCTAAGGAGGCCTTAGCTTTCCTAGTTGCTTCCCTGCATCCTCTGACAATAGCCTTATATTTTTCCCAAGTGGCCAGCCTCTCCTTCCATGAGCTGTACACTTTCCTCTTCCACTTGAGCTTAC
>NW_009698780.1:7738-19672 GCF_000703405.1 Apaloderma vittatum | reverse complement strand
GGGGGTGTGTGTATCCAAGGGAGACAAATAAATAAACTCACATACAACAACATACAGACTCCTCAGAGTACACTTACTGCTAGTCAGAGGAATCCCTCTGAATGCAAGGAATTGGATTTGATGCTCTAAATCCTCAGAGAGCTTTACTGCTGGTCTCTGACCAGCTCCAGAGAAGGTTCTGCCATCCCTGCAGGGATGATCTTTACCCACCCAATCAAAATTGTTATTGCGCTAGAAAACTATTGGTGCAGGCCACTACCCTGGAATCTACCTAATTTATACAATTTGTGTAATATTGTTGGTCAGGAGCAAAGGCAAAGTAAGCCAAATTGTTGCACCTTTTATGATTTGCACCAGAGGCTACGTTGGAATGCAAATGCCTGCATTGACGTGGCTGTAATCCCCACCTTAAACAAGGACTGCACGGCAACAGTGAGATACAGTTTAGTTAACTAAAGAAATTCAGAAGACATGGACAAAATCTGCACACAGTTAAAACTTCTGGAGTTAGTCTCAGAATAATTTTTTTTACCTTCTGACACAAATTCAGGCTGGAGTCTCACTTCTGATTACATGCTTCCTACACATTCTTCCTACTTTAGACATCCAAGGCATAATTCTGAGCAACCAATATCCTAAATTCTTTAAGCAACAGAAGAAGTATATTGCTGCAAAGTGGTCAGTTTGATGATAAAGGTAGCACAGACTTCCATAGCTCTGAAATAGTGGAAAATAGATATGCTGCAGAGAAACGTGAGGGATCCTAACATGCTGACAAAGTACCCTACAGATCTTGGCACAGACACTTGCACAGAATAATTCTGGTAAAATAACACTAGTCTTTGTTTATTGTTTTCCAGTAATTCTTCTTTACTCATTTTGAGTATATTAAATTGTCCTGTTAATCAGAGTACTAGAAAAGATGTCTTTTATCAGTCTGGAGCCACTAGAGTCAGCCAATGTTTAAAATTTCTACATTTCTGAAAAAAAAACCCTGTATATTTAAAGGAAAACCACTTTGAATTATAAACTGATGGATTTTTTAAGATGTAGAATTAGGCATTTTGCTACCATAGCACACATTTTCAGTTTGTAATAAGCAACTAAAAATTATTTATTGTAGGTTTAACACAAACATGTTTGCTGTTCATTTGACAACAGGACCTTGTCTTCATTTTACTATAAAGGATTGTTAGTTTTAATTGTTTTGAGGATAAGAAGAAATCTAACTGAGCGATTATGTCCGTTACATAATAAATCATGATGTTACAGTAAACCTACTGTACAACTAGAGATGTATGCCCAGAAGCAGATCCGGCAGTCAAAATCCAGGTCATACACCCTCTTTGTTTACAAAAATCACAGGCCATCAAAAAGTTGACTATGATCAAACCCATTTATCAGCTGATTATTTCCATAACATTATTTCTTATTCCATTCACCAATAAGACTGAAATATTGTCCAATATTTCTTAAAAAAAAAAAAAAAGGCTCACACTGTCTCTGCAGGTTGATCGGCTGAGCTCTCTCTCATACATCGGAAAACTGACTACTTTCCAACAACTTGATTTCACAAATGGAAAAACAGCATCTGTTTTTCTGCAGCTCCACATATGGCTCTCGCTGTTGCTGCGCGGAGACGAAGCAGGTAGCCCCCGCCAGCACGGTCCCTCCGGAGCCCCGCGGTCCCCCGGGACTGGCCACCGCTGCTCGGCTGCGAGGGACACCGGCTCCCCAGGCAGTTGGAAGCCCGTATTTCATCAGCATATGCAAAGCATCCCTCCCAACATCAACTTGCAAGGAAAAATGCTCAGGCATGTATTTAGGGCTCCTGTGCTTGTCTTTTTGGTGTGGTGATCTCAGTATATCTACTCCAAGACATGATTGCTCAAGAACTTTAGAAAACATCTAGCTGTCGTCAGTGGAGAGTGAGGGAACCTCAAATAATTTGCAGGTGGGGTGGTGTGTGCATATGTATAAAGGAAACAGAGTACGTATGCTAGAATTACAATTAAATGCATTTATTTTTTCTCCATGACACATGATTATTTTTGGCTCGGAAATGTATGCTATCCAGCAGCAATTGCTGGTCCATTTGGAGGAGTTTGAAGCTGAAGTCAGTTAAAAATATCCAGGCAATTTTTTTAATTTATTTTTTTTTCATATGTTTTGGTAAGCATGTGTGCTTGTGAAGGTCAAGGGACTAGCAGCGTCAGAAATTGAATTTCTGAATACATCCACAGTCCAGGTATATTTCAGACAGATGCTCTCATTCTCAGATTGCCCTGCCAATGACCTTAACCCTGATTTGGAAGGACAACTCAATCTACTATAAAGAGGAAAGGTGATTTAGTCTCCAGCCATGCTGACAGAGTCTTGGACCTCTCTGAACACAGTTTGTCATTTGTGCTGAAACATCAAATCATTTGGTAATGTGAACTACCTCCCACTGGCAATTAAAGTGAGTCTAATCACTAGTCTTTTCCTCTAAATTCTGGCTTCGAATAATCCCAGGGATAAATTACTCCGTATTTTCCATCTCCATAACAAAATGTAATGCATAACTATCTATTTAACTGTCTATTTAACTATTGTTTCAGGCCTCTTCCAGGCCAGTCTCAGGGGAAGAAAAGATTGTTTTCTGTGACCATTGCTGGATACTTCTTTATAGTAGGTTAAAACTCGACAAAAATGTGATTAGTTCAAACATTCCTTTCTTCAAAGCATTTATCCACATCTTCAAACCCACTAACTCAGCCCGAAAACTCTAAAAGCAGTTTGGATCAAATCTAACAACACTAAATAACTATACATACTCTGGTGAAACAGCATCTTGGCTGACGGCGTTGAAAGGCACCATGATCCAGGAGAAACTCTGACATGTGGCTTCATCAACATGTCTTTAAAAGGGAATAGCACAAGCCTGGAAACCACATGCAGTCTGCCTTTGGGGCAGGAGTAAGATCGAGCTCATGACTGTAGTCACCACAGGAGAGGAATGGCCAGTAGCATCTTAGAAATTACTTCAGAGAGACAGGGCCAGCAGGTGGGTCTGGAGAAGGTGAAGGTGGTCAGGTAAGAGACAAGGAAAGGGTGAACATGAAGAGAAAGTGGAAAGAAAAGGGAAGACTGAAGAAAAAAGAGAGAAGAAAACAGAGGAATTACAGCTGGTGAGAGGTTAGATAAGGGGGAAAGATAGTGACTAGTGTTTAGAAAATCAGACATCTCCTCTGATCTCTTATATATCAGCTGAAAAAAATCAAAGCTCAACATAATTTCATTTGATGCAGAGAACAGAAACATCCTGTTACTGAAAACTGTGACAGAGTACAGAATTATTGCACTCTCTTATGTCAGTAAAGACCTGCTAGTGCCTAATCAGTCAGGACAGCCTGTGAGAGAGAGGGAGAAAGAGAAATGTCAGGTCAGCTGCTGGTCTGCAGGATAGTAAAACTCTTAATTTTCAGTAAAGTAGGAAACTGAAACAAACTAGATATTACCATCTCTCCATGGCAAACAGCCAGATGGATTGCCTCGCTTGGCCTCTCATGGCTTTAGTCTTGGTCTAACTTAGTGAATTGTGTGTTGTGAAACAAATGCTCTCTCTAGGCTCTGAGGACCTGTGGAAGATGATAAGTCCACTGATGCCCAAAAAAAAGAAGGATACTTTCTTGTATCTAGAAGCCAGCAGAGTTTTCCTGCCTCTTTGTAGATATCTGGGAACCTTATCTAGAAAAACACTGAGATCTACACTGAAACTGAAAGGACAGGGTTGCAGCAGAGTCCCAGCATGCTCCATGCCTGCCATGGATGGGCATCACAGCAAGCAAGCCTCAGGTATCTGCTTTGCATGGCTGCTGAATATCTTTTCATGTCCTGAAACACTGATACATGGAAAATTATGCTGGAGTCATTTAATAGTTATCTTCAGCACTCAAAGGGTCAATGTGCTGTAAGGTAAGTACAGAAATCCAACACTTGCCAGCAAATTTGCAGAACAGCACAAACTACCATTGTACAGCTGCACTCTAAGTGCTAAAGTTTCTGCTTGTTTGATTAGCTTAGTTATGAACATATCTGTAAAGATATATTTTTATTTTGCCTTGTGGTAGAGGTGGCAAAAGTAGACCGTCCTTTCTGTCAGGCTAGTTTAGCCACAGATAAAGCTCTTAGAATAGAAAATAGCCAAGTCCTATCAAATATAGCCACTGCTAATAGGAAAAACACTGAAGTATAAGTTATGTAAAAACAGGCATTGTGGCACACTTGAAAAATCTGATCCCCCTTTTAACATCAAAGTCTGAGTTTTTATGTTGAATCTGGCTTCCACATAACACTCCGTTTCACTCAGTGAAATGCCATGGATGTATTCAAAACGAAGGGCAAAATTCCTCCCTCACAGTAGCAGTAAATTTTCCAAGTGTTTGTGGTTTGTTCTTTTCAGATGGATGAAAAAAGGAGGGAATCCACCTCAGAAATTATTAAAATACTGTCATAGTATCATTCATCTTGGCAAAAGTTGACTGAGCAGATGATGAAGATCCACTTAACTTGGACTCAATCAAAGGTTTTGCTATTTTCATTTCACAGGCCAGATGTAGCTCATCACCAGTTGGAGCTGATTTCAGAAGAGGTGTTAGAGTTTGCTGGTCCAAGAGAGGATCTGATCCAGGCATCAAAGGGAGTCACGAGAGAAGAGTGTGCTCTTCCCCCTGCTCATGATTGTCTGCAGCGCCGGCTGCTCACTTCTGACAACCCACCACAACTGTCCTAGAACAAGAGCTCCTGTGCTCCCCTCCTTGACTCTCAACCTACCCCTATGCAGACACAGGAGAAGACTTGGTGCATGCACAAAAGTGAAGATGAGTTGCTAATAAATGCAAGCCTGTGAGCTGGGAAAATTAGAAATCAGCTTCCTGCTGCATGTTCATTTGACTCATCCATGCCCATACACCGATCAAGGAGGCAGCTACCTCCTCATCACTTCTCCTTCGTGGCTCACAGCACTCAGGATGCAAAAGGTTCAGCTATATCCCAGCAAGACACAAAAAGTGTGTGAAAATTTTTCTTACGGTGTCTTATGCCCTTAAAAAATAGATAATGTCAATTATTGTGGTATTCATACAGTAGAGCTTTGTTCTGTTAGACTATGATTCAGCATCATACAGAGAGTCTATCTGAGACGCAGGAACAACATTATGGATTTCAGAACCTAGCTGGAATTCATCAGTTTTACATTTTTTCCTGATGCTTCACATGGGGTGAATTTTCTCTCTCTCATAGGTTATCTGTTAGTAGGTCACAGGATTCTCCAACATATTTAAAAAACTTTGTCAGCATTCGCAACTTAAAGTATTCTATCTGGTAACATTTATTCTATTTTCAGTCTCTGACTGGATAACTTTGGAAGTATGTTGCAATCAAACAGTGAGATAGTTGTGTGGGTTTTCCAGCACATTCCCAGCACAAATCTATGCTGGGGTCAAAAACTGTAGTCCAGTTACAGAGTTTACAAGGTCAAATCTCTGCTTGATCATGAAAACAACTGTTTGTTTGTTGCTTGCAATGTCCTATTCCAACAGACTGGTTAAAGTCACTGTTTCCAAGGATGAACCAACTGAAGTTCCCATTGTAACATTACAGGATATTAGAATAGTAAATGTACTTATCAATTTTTGAAAAGACGGGCTGTCAGTTTTGTGCTTCTTTCACATTTCTTCATTTTCTTCCTTACCATCATGCCAATGACAGCAACCAATAAAACACTTAAAAAATGGGAAAAAAAAAACCCAACAAACTCAAACACTATTGCCCCAGCAATCACCATTTGGATCATTTTCATAGATGTTCTTTTCAAGACATGCCCTGCGCAATGAAATAGATGCCTGAAATCATGCATACTTCAACGCATTTCCTTTTCACATTCCTTCTGGACGTGTATTTATATGCCAACTCGTCTTCATAAATTTCATACTGGCCTTATAATAGCACAAATTAATGATGCCACTAGAAAAGAACTCAGCTGCTTTCAAAGGAGCAATAATCATGTCAGAGGTGCAGTTGGCATGAAGATGATTGAGTTGCACCTCTTCTCTGAGATATTTTCAGGGATGAATCATCCCTTACATAACATATAGCAATGGACAAATTTTCCATGTTACCCTGATACCTCATGTCATCACATTTAATTGTGTAACAGTCAATCACTATCGCATAAATTTGCTTCCTCAATGATTTGTTGTAAGACTGTAGTAGATGTGTTTTCGGCAAGCTGATTCAAGATTTCAGGAGACATGTATCTGACACTATGCTGAATTGCAGGAACTACAGAATAGTGATACACCTTTCTGGAGACAAATTCTCCTTCTGACTTTTTTGATGTGAGCTAATTGGAACTCCTCTCTTGAACATAAACTCCTCCATTGTGCACAATTAAAGGGGAAAATTATAGACAATAAAAAGTCACTTTACTGTAAATAAAAGGACCTTATTACACACTTTGCCTAACAGACTTTTTCATATCCTCATATATCAAAGATTTGCTTTAGTGCTTGTAACATTTTTCAGGTTATGCCTTGCATCTCTCTTTAAGACAAGTTTAGATTAATTATCCATCTAATATCAGAACCTACATACACTGACCAAAAACCCCATGCTTTTCCCATACCACAGTACAGATAAAGCATTGCTGTTGTGACACAGATTGTTATCAGAGATTCGAGCCAGTCTTCTACAGCATTCTTCACATAACCTAATATTCTAAGAAGCCAGAGTTCTTTTTAACACAATGAATATCTTACAGAAGTTTTTGATTGTGGACTCTGTTGAAGAACAAAATAACACAGAGCAAATTAAAACAAATGTTTTTATATTAAATTGTTCTTATTCAAGTGTGTTCCAAACCTGGAAAGACCAGAACTGTTGGCCTTCCTCAGGAAAATGTTTTCAGTAGAAATCTGTAGATCTGGCATGGTGCATCCAGCTGCCGTTTCACACAGTGCTTCACACAGTATGGAGTATCTATAAACCACTCACTCTTCAGGGCTGATAACTTTCCACATCAGCTTACTGAATGACACCCCAGTATGCCAGGGAGTGGTGAAGTGGGTTTATATTTATATTGACTTTAACCTGACTAAGGGTGATTTGTCCTACTTAACTTCAGATGTGTAACTGGAGTGACTAAACCATCTAGGTGCCCCACAGCTTAGGCTGATTGGGTCTTGTACTGGTGCATTATGATTCACAACCCTGAGCTGCCTTTCCCTCAGCTTGAGCTGTGCATAGCTTACTTCAATGAGATACCAAAAGCTATATGTGATAGCTTGTGATCAAGAGACAAAAAGGCCAAACTGCATCCCACTTCAGTCTCTGGGGCTTCTTCTTGTACTTCACACTTTAGATGACCTGTGCAATGAACCTTGTCTTACCAACCTTTCCTGTGGCTTGGTTGTTACAGAAGCACAGAATCACAGAATGGTAGGGGTTGGAAGGGACTTCGAAAGATCATCTAGTCCAAGCCCCCTGCCAGACCAGGATCACCTATAGAAGATCGCACAGGAACGTGTCCAGGTGGGTTTTGAATGTCTCCAGAGAAGGAGGCTCCACAACCTCCCTGGGCAGCCTGTGCCAGTGCTCTGTCACCCTCACAGTTACAGCATTGTCAATGGGATGTAGTTTGATTCCCATCAGTTTGGGAAACTCAGGTTACTCATTGCACAGAATGTGTTCAAGGCTGCTGGCTTTTCTGTTTGACCATTTCGCCGTGCCTTGTGGGGTCAGCATGTCCAAATTTCTCGAACACAGCTACTGGACCTGACCCTACAAGGGCTTCTGTTCCACTCTGCCTAACTGGGCTTCAGGGAGCCCCAGCTGGTGAGACAGTTCTGGGCACACTTAGAAGCAGAAAATTTGTAAAATGAGAACATTTCTGAATGAAGAGGGAGGTGTCTAGCCAACACAGGCCTCTCAAGTTTAGAGCCTTTGCACAGTAGACTTTAATTTCGGCTCTATATCTTCATATCTGAGGCCTCTTTATACTTAGACTTTACAACAAGGACAGATAAGAGTCTGAAAGAGGCAAGAGAAATGTCTTCTGGAAGTGACACAGTTAGTGAAAAAAGATACTGTGTGTTCACATTCTCTGCAGGATTCTCTCAGGGTCAATGAATGGTACCTGTGGGAGAAAGGCTTGAAGAAGGCTCCGGCACCACTTTACACCCACTGTCTGAATTCACCCCTTACCTAACATTGTGGCAGATCCACGAAATTCAAAGTACTTACTCATGTGTGAGCCAGAGGGAAATCCTGGATGCGGATGTCCATTTCAACACATGGTACATAATTTTTGACTAATGCAGTCTCTAAGCTTTTGAACTTGTAAAAAAACATTTATTCTACCTGCAAAAAGATCCAGACATTCACCTTTAGCTGCCTTTTTCCAGTGGTAGAGCAGAACATGTAGTCTTAAATTTTTACAGAAGATCTTAGCAAACCTAAGTGGTTCAATGCACGTGAGACCATATGTCAAATTGAGGTGAAAGCTTGTTACAGAGAAGAGCTGACAATAACTCATGTTCTGGGAAGTTACATAAAACAACAAAAAAACTGGTAAAGATTTTCTTCCCTTTTAAGATGTTTCCAAATTAAAGGCAATTGCCTTGGCTGACCAGAATCAAATTTCTTTGGTAGTTTGCCCACAAAAACAATCCAAGAATAATAAGTGCAAGTAGCTGGACAACATTTTTCTAAAAACACTTACTTGAGTGAACAACCATACTTCTACAAATTATCAACATGACTTTATGTTTTCTATTTAAATAATTAGGTATTAATTTCCCTGCTTTTCCTTCTTTCCAAAGGTCCTTCCACAGCAATCCTCTCCCTGATGATGGGGCAGCTCATGTATTTCAGTATCTCCATGAGTAAATATAATATATATCCTTTCTTATAATAAATTAGAATGAGTTTCTGTATTTTCACTATAGTGCTTTCGTCTCTGTAGTGATGTAGTAAAACTCAGTAACTTTCTATTTTTATGTCTTAGTGGATGTTACTGCATGCAGAAATCTTCCTAACTTCTAAACATTATGGATTTGCTGGCTTTCAGTGCATTTCTTGACAATGCAATCAGTCTTTCATTCGGTTTTCTTCCTAGCATGAAATCGCACCTTTTTAAAGGAAAATAAAAAACCACTCTGATTTGAAGTCTGGATTTACACACAATTTTCTTCAGGGTAAGGATGAGGAAAGACATAGAGCCTGACTTACAGCCATGTTATCAGTTGTGTGTAATGGGCTACTCTTATCAGACTCTCTCAACCCAATGATTAACTTCCCATAGCATAGCAATTGAAGGTTTACATGTAAACAAAGCATGAGTTATTTTTTTCAGATATCCTCTCTTCTTGGACACTATTTCTTTCTTTTTTTTTGTTTCCTTTTTTGTCTTCATCAGTTTAGTCAACATATTTAAAGAAATTTGTAGTAGCCTCTTTGCATACATTTATCAAAACCTCAGATTGTTTTTCCGTTTATTAAGAAACATTTCATTAAAAAGAAAAAAGCATAATGCTTTTTGGCATTCCAGTCTCCTCATGCAGCCTGTGAGATGTAAAGTATTTCTATCCCGGGTTTTTGGAAGTCTGCACAAACGTGGAAGTTGGCATTTGGGATCTGATAAGAGGTGCCCAGTATTTATAGTTTTAACCAAGTTTTAAACATTCCGAACTGATTTTAGGGTCTTAAACCAGAAAGGTTTGCTTTGGTGACCTCCCAGCTGCAATTACTTAAGAAAAAGTATATACAAAACAGTTATTCTGGAATTGGAAGGAAGTGCTTCTTTTTCTCTTTCAAAAGAAAAGGTGCATTAAATCTCTAATGTGAGTGGTGCTCAAAACAGGGGAATTTATTTCCTTGAAGAAATAGGATTTCCTATTAATATTTGTAACAGATATTTTCCCCTCTGCGGAGCTGACCTTGTCTGGGTGCCAGGTGCCCACCAAAGCTGCTCTATCACTCCCCCTCCTCATATGGACAGAGGAGAGAAAACAAGATGGAAGGCTCGTGGGTTGAGATAACAACAGGGAGAGATCACCCAGCAATTACCATGACAGGAAAAACAGCCTTGATTTGGAGAAAAATTAATTTAATTTGTTACCAATCAAATCAGAGTAGGATAACGAGAAACTAAAACTCCTAAATTTTAAAACGCCTTCCCCTCACCAACTCCCTTCTTCCGCAGCTCAACTTTACTCCTGATTTTCTCTACCTCCTCCTCCCCATTAGTGCAGGGGGAAGGGGAGGAGGATTTGTGGTCAGTTCATCACACATTGTCTCTGCCACTTCTTCCTTCTTAAAGGGAGGACTTCTCCGACTCTTCCCCCGATCCAGCATGGGGTCCTTCCCAGAGAAGACAGTCCTCCACAAACTTCTCCAACATGAGTCTCTCCCATGGGCTGCAGTTCTTGATGAACTGCTCCACCGTGAGTCCTTTCCATGTGGTACAGTCCTTCGGGAGCAGACTGCTCCAGTGTGGGTCCATCACAGAGTCACAAGGCCTGCCAGAAAACCTGCTCCACCGTGGACTCCTCTCTCCATAGGTTCACAGGTCCTGCCAGGAGCCTGCTCCCGTGTCATAAAACATTCAATTGTTTGATATTTTAAATCAAAAGCTAGAACTCAGTACAGAGTGGAATTTTTTTGAATTAGGTTTTTGTTGGAGATTTGACTCTGAAAACTAGGGGCTGAGTAGTTAACTGCTTTTAATTATATTATTCTCACAACTTGTGTCAGCATTGCCTAGAGCTACAAAAAGCTTGTCAGTATTATAGAGACTGAGATTTAAGTAAACAAAAATCAGTGAAAAAAACTACAGTATGGATTTAGACAAAAGAAGGGCAAGGGTAAACTCTCGTTTATCCTCTACCCCCTAACCTGTAAATAGGAAGGGTAAATGGATGTAACACAGGCATCGTGAATGGGCAGAAGTGTGTATGATTTACAGAAGCAAAGGTGAATGGAGGTGGGGGGGACATGGTAGTGAGGAAGGTGAGGAAGCCAGAGCCCAGCTGCTGTGTAACCATGGGCAACTACACGGACTCACAGGGAATTTCAAAGGTGCCAGCACAACTGTCTTTAGGGTCTGCCAAAGAGCCAGATGCTGGCGTGGAGTGAATATTTTAGACTGTTTGCCATACTGTTTTCATAATTCTACCTGATCATCTTCCCATCTCCTCTGGAAAACCCAGTGGTATGTTAATTACCAACTTCATAGGAGAAAAAAAAGTCCACAGTAAGCTTAATGAATTTACAGAACTTTTGCTGAAATTCAAGACAAAAAAAAAGGTGCATTGTTAAAATTAGTATGTTAAAATTCATTGGCAATGTATAAAATTCATGGCCTCTTTGATTAAAAATGAAAATTCTTCTTTCTGTAACATCCAGGGATTTTCATTAAGCAAAATGAAGATCTTAACTGCAGCTACTAAAAGCAGCAGCCGGTGTTTCTACTGGTAGAGCTATACAGCCTGTGACTTGTTCTTTCCCTACTTATCACTCCTAGTGAGGCAACACGTATCTGCTCCATCTTTGCCTCTTCTAAAAACTCTCTGACCACTGGAGAAATATGAGAGTCCTATAATAATTTGTGGTTAAGTCATTCTGATGAGAAGGACAAGCTGAAGTTATAGATTTGCAATCAGTAGATGCCTGTCTGTTGTTTAGATATAACCACATTTTTACTTCCATCTATTCCAGATTAGAGGATATAAAAGCAGTCACCTGTCAACCCAATCCAGCAATGAAATTCAGCAGCCTATTGTCCCAATCACTGCTTTCAATCACTCTAAACGGTCTCCAGAGACAATCATTATTATAGGACATGTTCCTAAGAGTAGATAAATGGAGCTCAACCTGCCAGCCTGCATAGGGAAA
>NW_009698780.1:0-7707 GCF_000703405.1 Apaloderma vittatum | reverse complement strand
GATGGACAGTCTTGGCCAAAAATATGAAAGGGCCTGGAGCTTTATTGACATTTACATCAAAAATAGTTAGCAATGAAAGCAACTGTTGTGGAGAGCTTTCACCACAACGTGTTTGGAATATGCTGTGAATTGAAATACAGACCTCCTGACAAGCAATTTACCTTCTGTCATTCTCCATGTGCTTGCAGCATTACTGGGTACTTGCTGTGATAGCCCACTTAAAGCTGCACATGTGTACAGTTTGGATGAAAGATTAACTGCAATTTGAGGCAGGAAGTAACGAATTGTGGAGTGTCATTCATAATGGCCGACATTGTCATCTGCAGGGTGACACCACAGCAAGAAGGTGCCTCTGTTGTGACGAGCTTATAGATTCAGATGTCATTCATTCTAATGAAGATCTGCCTACAGTTCTAATAAGCAGAGTGTGAGACAGCTCAGGATTATAAGCATTAATCTGCCTTGTTTGCTGACATTAACATGATGACTAAAATGCCATTATGCAAGAAATTCTTTCGAAAGCTATTAAAAAGGGCCAATCTTAATATGAGTATAACAGCCCAAAACAAAAGATGTGCCAGGAGTTAATTTCCATGTTTACTCTTGTCATTTTCTACATCACATTGATTTTTTTTTCTCCTCTAGATAACTTATGCTGCACAAAAGTTCTTGCTATTTCATGAATACAGTATCTCTTATTGTAGCTAAAATACAGCCCACATGCTGCTTTCTCCTAACGCAAACTGTAAACCCATTAACCCCTGGTGCCAATAGCAGATTATGTTAAATAGAAATAATGGTACAATAAATATTTAGCTGATATTTTGTGAAAACAACAAAGCCAAATCATGCCAATCACACTTAAAAAGAAGACTTATGATAATATTTAATTTAAATAATTGACCTAATATGTAAGTAGATTGGATTTTCTTTTCAGCCACACAAACAAGCCATTTTCAAGCTGATGTGGTGCGCTTGACTATGGGGGTCAATGGAGAACTGCCAAGTCTGATTTTTCCAAAGACATCAAGACTCTTACAAGTCATTACCAACTGGAATTGAAATAAATCTGTGTATAAATCTCTGTTTAAAGAGGGCTAGAAGAAGGATATTAAGGATTTTGATCTTTATCCCTGTAGAAGTGGATGACATATAAAAATGGATTTGTGGGCCTGTCTGTGCAACTAAGCTTAAATATAATTTGCTATCCAAAAACTGTATGCACCAGCAAAATCCAGACAGCAATCTAGTGTATTCAGATATAGGATGAAACATTTTCTTTCTAGATGCACCTAAGAGACTCAGGGGAGAGGTTTTAAAGAACATTGATGCAGATGGGGAATCTATTTGCACTTGTAGATGCTTCAGCATATTTTATTTTATTTTTTTTTAATACCTAGTTCTTAAAACAAACTAGAAAATTCTTAGTTGTTAGTTTATGTAAGACACATTTCACCAGAACACAGATATTTTTTGCTGTCTGGATGTTGAACAACCTACATTCAGCAATATGAGATTCAGGTTAGGGATGGGTTAGTAAGAGATCTTCTAAAAAGGTTAATCAAAATCTAGTGGCAGCTGTTATCTTTGTAATGTGTCAGTGGAGAACAAGGTGAAAGATTTATCTTGACACATATTTGCCTATATATCAGTGGATGCAAGTGAAGCAATTTAAAAACAAGGAGGACCTGGGAGACATGCTGAAGGACAAGGAGAATAAGCGCCGTCTCATCTTAGTCTTTTATATCTCTGCAACCTGGACAATGCTAAATGGTCATATCTACCAGAGTCCAGCAAGAAAAAAGTGGGAAGTAAATCCATGCTATATGTGGGACCACTGTCAGCTACTTCTAGGGTGAGCTGGAATGTGGGAGTCTTATTATAATTTTGTGAGTTAGTGACTGAAAACTACATGCTACAGCAAAGTCAGGAATTGATTTTTATTTTTCCTTCTCACAAGGACTCTTTTCACTACTGAGTCATGGCACCTTTAGAAAGGTTCTTTTGTTACACTAACCTAAACACATCTAAAAGGAAAGCTAAAATTGCCAAAGGGTGTGTTTATCCCATGGCAGATCCAGTCTCCTTCAGGAGGTAAAAGAAGTACCTATCAAAGGTGAAGAATATGCCTGTTTATGTCAGGTTTATACTTTTCACCTACAGGCTAAGCCTAGTATTGCAGCTAAAAATGGTAGAGGCCTTCAAACTGGCAAGTCACTGGACTCCAAACAGCAAATGGAATGAGTTAAAATAAGTGCCCTGGAGCAATCTTTAAAAGGGACACTACTCGAAGTAAGGAGCTGCCAGGAGTCAGCAGAGGCATGGTGCAACATCTTAAACCCAGACAAACAAGGGAATAACACTGATGGGAATAATCCTAAGTATCAGGTTATAGAAATCTCTCATGAAAGCAGGAATTTGGTCTCCCTTCAATCAATCAAGCAGGGCACAGGTTTGTTAAATGACAGGACCTGGAGAAAGGTGGCACCTTCCTCCTCCCCTGCTTCTGAGGCAGAGGACAAGCTGGCACGTGGGGGGCTAAGGTTCATCACATTTCCTCCGTTCGACGGGTCCTGAAATTCCCCCCAGGCTTCTTGCTGGGTCAGTATTTTTGGTGTGGACTCCCTGTGAATGCATGGACTATTTTTTATCAGGTGAGAGCACCATTTCAAAGCAGAGGGTTGTGCTGAATGGTCTGAGCTCCATTCTGCTGAAGACTACCAGCAGGGCAATGAAGAAAGCCTAAGGAGGAGACAGGAGCTGGCCCCTGCCTGCCCCCCGTTGTCCACCTGGGCTATACTCTGAGGGTCTGATGCACAAGGCAGCACTCACACAGAGGCATCCCATGCCACTTGTCGTCTTCTCCATCCCCCCATAGTGTGACTCCCCTGGCAGCACTGTCAGGCAGTCCCCACTGGCTGTTTCAGCTGGGTGGGACTTCTGGTTCAGCTGGCACTAACTCCCTGACATATTCCTGACTAGAGATACGCTCAGTCCTGAGGGGAATGTACCTCAGAGAGCAGCTGTTTGCTGCTCATCCTACCCCCTGCACCAGCTGCACATCTCCGGAGCACCAGACACACGCATGCTGACTCTGCAGTGGGCTGAAACAGCGCATTCCTGAAACATTTTCCTGCTCTATTTGAACAAGGCTACTATTCATTTCTTAAGCTGGTGTCAGGTAGATGAGGACAACGCACAAGTACAATTTCAAGTCCTTCTGAGAGAATCTCCTTCTTGCAAAACACTGTGCTCCTTCGTGTCAGTACTTGGCTGTTGTGTGCGAAGTGTCCCACAGGCAAGAGTGAAATGCGGATTGTTAAGGGTGCTTCTAGATCTTCTCAAAACTATCTCATTTGCATGGCCGTGAGAGTTATTCCAGCCCACAGATAACCTGCTTCGGCTGCATGCAGACTTAGAGATGGGTGTGTGCAGACACCAGGGTCCTTGTCCTCTGAGCCGCGGAGGTGCTTGGAAGCACAGTGTCTACTTTGCCCAGCCTTAGCACACAGGTAGCTTTCTGTGGAGAAAAAAAAAAAGAGACTAGGGTGGCAAGGTATAGAAGCTAAACCCCTGAATCTCATCCAGACAGAACGAGCTTGCTCCTGGAAACTGCATGCATTCCAAAGGCTGGGCAGAGCCTTGCTGAGCCCAGACCAGCTCTGGGGCTCTACCTACATTGCTGCACCGATCAGTAAGCTCAGTCCGAACCCAGCAGATGCACAGGATCTCATTTCAGTGGGAACAGTATCTGTAAATTCAAAAGCTATCTCTGTGAATATTTTGGGGAACCACATGTTGGAATTTATGTTGGGGTTTTTTATCATATTTATCAGAAGTTTGTAATCAAAAATACTTTTGAAGCCAGTTTGTACTTATGTTTGTTTGTTTGTGTTTCCAAGGAACAAAAAGAAGCATTCCAACAATCCAAAACCAGCTGAGATTTGAGCCAAAATGGTTCTTTGCTGGGAGCAGCTTTTTCTTTTCACATATTTTTATTTTCTGATAGATAGAGCCATCAAGAAACATTCACAAACTCTAAGTTTAGAAGAACTGAATCTGCAAGAACAGCATTGTCACCAAGCTTTTAAGTCTAGACTCTGAGACCAAAAACGCAGCAGATTTATTAGACATTTCTAGAAATGTAAACTAATTATTTGCAGCTAACTAAAGATTTTGGGGGCATAAATGTCCCACATATCAGACTGACTGAAAAGTTGTGAACAGGTGAATAGTGTCTGATTTATTATTTTCCATATATAATAAAAGAGAGTGGAATATATCTACAAGGCAAAAGAAAGTGTTCGCTGAAAGCATGAGGAGAATTTGAAGGAGAAATAAAAAAAAAATGAGTGGGAGATTTTTAAGATAAAAGTAGATAAAATACCGAAGTATATATTATAGAACAGACCTATAGTATTTTTAACTAAGAGTTTCAGCTGTTTTGAATTAATTCACTGAATAAAAACATTGCTTTTTCTAACAAAATTCTGGTGCAGTTTTCACATAACTTGGCAAGATTTCCATCAGATCACTTGTGTCTTTAATTAGACATGCTGGGAAGAAGATGACTGTGACTTTAGGGGTCAAGATGGAGCATCTTATTTTTAAGAGAGAGTAATAGTAGGTTGTTGAACAAATAACGGGTAGATGTTCAGAAGCAGGAGTATTGGACTGCCTATGAAATTTCCATTTGGATATAGGAGTAGATCAGAAAAATTCCATGATCTAGGATGGAACATCATCAAATATTTTTGCAAATATTTTGCAAGGTTAAGGGAAGTAACTGAGAGAAGTTCTCCTGGTGATCAAACTGATCGGACAGAAATTCTGCAAGGGCTTTCAGTCTGTACTTGGATTTTCTTCACAACAGAGAAAAGTACTGGCCTTAAGAATGGAAGGGAAAATCCCCAAAACTAAAGGTTTGAAAATTGTTTATTTTCCCACAACTACTAGGAGAAGCAGCCAAATGAATACACTGGAGGATTATTTTTTACTTTTTTCAGACTGCATTAACTTTCAGCCAGAGCTATGTAGGCTTATTTGTAACTCAGAATCTGGACCTACTTTTGCCTCCTCTAACACTGTCATTAAACAGTAACACTATCTGGCAGCAACAAACAGCACAAAATAAGTCTAAGATTATCCAACAGCACACACAGCTGAGAACATTCAAAACCAGCTGGCAAATGTTTGGAGTTACTCCAGATTCTCATAGTTGTCTTCCTTAGTGCAGACAAAGGTAACCTATGTGTAAGAGGGACCAAGGACCCCTGGTTTCTTCCATCCCATGCTTTACCCATTGAACCGATTATCAGCTGATGTTTCCTAACAAGGACATACTGTGATTTTCTTTCCCTAAATTCCTTGAATTTTGTTGAATTTTAGCAAGTGATAGAACAAAGTTAAAAAAACCAGCATCCATGCACACAGCACGTGACAGAAAGGAAATATTCTTCCTGCATATCTTATTAAAACCTTGCAAACTTATTGAGTATGATTTTTCTTCATTCTGCTCAAAGGACCATGCAAAATCAGTCCTCCAAAACCCGAACTCTTGGCTTATTGCCATCAGAAAAACCCAGACTCAGAAGACAAGTCCTTAAGCAAAGGACTTGTCTCTTTCATACAGCTCTTGCTGGAGAAGGAAAGACTTCAGACAGGCATTGCCTGACATTAAAACCTGCTTGTCTGCCTAGTGGGAAATCTGTGCCTGATACACAGACACGGATGTCCCCGTGCTTGCCTTGCACTTGAGACTGTTCGTTGCTTGTAGATGAAATTCACACCAGCAAACAAAAGGTTGCTTGCCCTGAACACACCAAGCACAGCCTCCAGTCAGCTTTCTGCAGTACACCTGTGCTGCTGGCAGCAGAAGGCTGCTCCATGTGATACCGATAAAAGAAAAATTAGGAATGTTGTATTATTATGTATTTCTATTATTTCTGCTATTTCTATTTGTCCTAAAAGTGGAGACATGCTTTTGAGCTCAAGCACAGCTGCTTCTTCCCAGTCTCCCGAGCCCTACCAAGTTCTTCCCACGGACTTGGGAACTGCAGGTATCACATCCCCTGTGAAACACCGAGGTTATCGGGTGTTGTGAGCTCCTGCCATTTAGCCAGACAGTAGATTTTCTCTGTGAGCAGCTACATGTGAACATAATTTTCTAGCCAAATTCAACAGTTACATGTTGTTAGAAAGTGTAGGTAAAGTTTTGAAGTTCTTGATCTCAGTGCTCTGAAGAGCAGAGGTGAAATGTTCCTTGGTCAGGGAGGTCCTTTGATGCTCTGGAAGGAGATATCCTATTCGGCATGGCTGGAGGATCTGTGTGGAGACCATCTGTGTCCCTTTCTGAAGGCAATCTGGACAGAAGATGCTTATTGCCGGGTGGGTAACACCCCACTGCATATGGTGGGGGAGAAGAGGAAGTGCTGCTTATTTTGGTGCATGCCTTCTCTGGACTCTAGGTGTGGTCAGGAGCCCTGTTTTAGCATCTGCATGGGCCAAAACTCACAAGAGTTGTGTATTGCAAGACAGAGGAAAGGCTAAGCTGTTGTTTAATATTCATAGTATGGCATGACCCAGGAGCCTAAGTCAGCCTCAGGACTCTGCTTTGCTAACCTTCATTCAAGCACTTTTCAGCCTTTATCCTATTTACCTGTCAATAAGGCTCTTCTCTGCTATTTAGCTTCTTTCTCAAGGGCTTGCCACTTCTTTCTTTGTTTTGTTTCTAAAAAATCAGTAGAAAAAGCAGAAAAAGTATTTAGTTTAATGGGCTTCCTAGATTTTATTTGGTGACTAAGTTACAAAGACACTCCCACGGCAGGGAAAATTTCATTTGACATCCTCCTTTCTTGTAACAGGAAAAGTTTGAAGAGGCAGTTATTTTTTGTTTCTTTTAAAAGGCATTTTCTGAATAAACAATCTTAGCTGGATTTCTTTTGCTTGACTATCTTATGACTTTATGAGTACTGGTTGCAAAAGTTACTCTGTAACTAATACAAATGCATCTTCATTCTGATCCTGTAACTCCATAGACAGATGAGGGCTGCTTCATAGCTGTGGATACCCTACATTTTACAGTTAGCTGTTCTGGCAGCACTGCGTTACAGAATTAAGACTTTCGTCCTTAAGTTCTTTTCTAAACAAGTACATAACTCTTGCTTGCTAATTATGAAAAGAGACCCTGACCAGCTGAGTATAACTCATGTTGGGAGTTTGTCCATGAGAATGAACAGATAAGACGCTTCTTGTACACAAGATGTGCATGGGAGTGAATGGGAGAGTATGATCAAAACGGACCTGGGAAAGTCTGTTCTCCCTGGGTGATAAGAGAGTGACTGAAGGAGTACATGAGCTAATAACAACCCTGGCTGCATAGTCTGGTCTCTTGTTTGTAACCCATAAATAGTGCTTCATGCTAATAAGTATAAATATGTGTGTCTGCTTGCAATAAAGCAAATTCCGTTTTCCACCACCTCGGAGTACGTGCGTGCTTCTCCGCACATAGCTGGTATAAATTGCCTCAAGTCTGAGTGAGGAGCTGAAGGAAAGAGAGATAGAAGCTGAGGGAGCTGGGGCTGTTTAGCCCGGAGGAGACTCAGGGGGCACCTTATCACTCTCTACAACTGCCTGAAGGGAGGTTGTAGCCAGGTCGGGGTCGGGCTCTTCTCCACGCAACTAGTGACAGGATGAGAGGACACGGCC
>NW_009698779.1:491-758 GCF_000703405.1 Apaloderma vittatum | reverse complement strand
CTTCAGTGGGTGTAGGTGTGCTATGGACACCTTGATGTGGAAAAGGAAGCAGAGGAGGCCTTCTTCACGCAGCTGGAAGAAGCCTCATGCTTGCAGGTCCTGGCCCTCGTGGCAGACCTAACCTACCCCAATATCTGCCAAAGGAGCAACACAGCAAGGTGCAAACTATACAGGAGCTTTTGGAGCTCATTGGTGTTGCCTTCCTGACAAGGGTGACTGACGAGCCGGTGAGGGGAGGTGCCCTGTGGGACACCGTGCTTACAGACA
>NW_009698779.1:0-313 GCF_000703405.1 Apaloderma vittatum | reverse complement strand
TAAGATCTTTCAGTCAAGTCATTAACCCAACACTGACAAGTCTTCATATAAACCATACCCCTAAGCACTATGTCTACAGGACTCTTAAATACCTGCAGGGACAGGGAGACCACTCGTGCCCTGGGCAACCCGTTCTGGTGCTGATAACCCTTTCTGTAAAAAATCTCTTCCTCATATCCAGGCCAGACTTCCCTTGGCGCAACTTGAGACCATTTTCTCTTGTCTTATTGATTGTTATTTCGTTGAACAGACATATCCCCATCTCACTCTAATCTCTCTTCAGGCAGTTGTGCAGATCAAGAAGGTTTCCCCT
>NW_009698778.1:0-9005 GCF_000703405.1 Apaloderma vittatum | reverse complement strand
GGCCGGTTTGGAGTTAGGGGGAGGCGGTTGCCCCTTCTCCCACCGCGGGGAAGTGCCCCGATGGTGCGGGTGTGTCTCTGCATCGAGCTGTGTTCAGCGGCTGAGCCAAAGCTGCTGAGGGATCAGTTGTAAGGAGAGAAAATGAGGAGTGGGCAGAGTGGCTGAACGCAGGTTGTCTGGTTAAATGCTTAACTTCATCCTCAAGTTACTGTCAAAACAACCAAACTGTGGTGTTCGTACTGATGTCAAAATGCAGGAAACCGAAACGTGTGAAACTCTATAGATGTTTTCAGGTGCTGCAACTCTTTGAGTTACCTGTATAGTTTTTAAAGTACCATTTGATTATTTGGGGGAAATAGGTTATTTACATCTACTTGATGATCTGGTGTGCTGATACTGTGTTTGAAGTGGCAAAACTAGGGAATGTTTTGGGGCCAAGAAAAACATTCCTGAAAGCATTTGG
This sequence comes from Apaloderma vittatum, assembly GCF_000703405.1. Classification (NCBI taxonomy): domain Eukaryota; kingdom Metazoa; phylum Chordata; class Aves; order Trogoniformes; family Trogonidae; genus Apaloderma; species Apaloderma vittatum. The sequence continues at coordinate 8,542 of NW_009698778.1, read as the reverse complement.
ACTCTGAATAAACCTGTTTCCCATTTAATTTGTTTAACTTCAGAGGTTCTTATGGAGAACCTGTATGTTTTAAGAACTGACATACAGAACAAATGGAAAAAAACAGGTATAGTAAAATACTATATATGCTAAGTATGCAAATAGAGTTTTGCTTGACTTGGCGTTAAGCGTGTTCAAACTCTGGAAAGGATGAGGAGTTTTAGTTTACGTGGGAAGAACTTCCAAACTGTCCGTCAAGAAGTCTTTCCTGTGTCTTTCTGGCATGGGTATACAGTAATTGAAACTATATGTGTTTTGGCAGGAGCAGGTGCCTGGGATATCTTTTATTCCTGCTTTAAGATGCATCTTTTATTCCTGCTTTAAGATGCAGAACAGGTTCTTTTGCTTTAAGTACGCCAGTAAGGTACAAACTAAAATAGGTTGTGTGAATAACACATGGGAAATGCTTTGGGCACTTTGATTTGCCCTATAGTTTATAAACTATGTGACATCCCCTCCAAAAGTAGAGCAAGCCAGGTTTTTCCACTCTGTTTTTCTCATGAAATATGGATTTGGCTAATAGGAAGCCCAGCTGGAAAGTATTCTCCTTCCCTCCAATAAAATAATTTCTCATTTTTTTACCACCACCAACTTAGTCCTAGAATTAAAAAAAAATAATAATAAAAAGAAGTTTAAAATGAGATGCCTGCAATGCCTGTAGAACACTACAGACATGCAGTCCTCTCTCTCTAGTAGTACCTGTCACACAGGTTGTTGATAAGTTTCCAGAGCATGGCATTTCTCCACTTTTAGACTGATGAAAAAGGGACAGGAAGTTCATTTCAAGCAAGCCAGAAAACAGCCAACTGCTGTAGATGCTCTGGGATTGCTACTATGAACTAATCCACTTTAGTCATGGATGCTTAGTGAGAGCCATCATCAGAAAGCACAGGCAGTAATACTGTGTGGCTCACTAGATTAGCAGGAAACTTGGAATTTCATCACGCTTCATCAAGGTTTTAAATTAATTTGACCAATTCCAGCTTATATTGTACAGAGTAGTGGCAGGTGCCCTGTGGTGCTATTATACCTGATTTTATTTATTTTTCACCTTCCTTAACTAGGCTGCTTTCTAGAGCTGTCAGGCTACTTCCTTTATCAAGTATTTAATTTCATTGTATGTAGGAAACAGTTGTAGTAGTTTTCAAATGCCCTTTATAGGTATGTAGAAGTTCTGCTTGTATTTACTTGAAGGTTACTAACAAAATTTCTAGTAGTCTCAAAATGTAATAGAACAATATATGATACACTTTTTTTTTTCTTTTTACTATAGATTACCAAGAAAGACTGATATGGAAAGGTGAGTTACAGTAAGACAATCTGTAATGTTTGTTAAAATACAGAACTTTGTTTAGGATGTTGAGATTAATGTAGAAATGAAATGGTTTTTCCCGTAATTTTAGAATTTATGCAAGAAAAAAAGCCTTGTCTGTCTTGCTGTCACTACATAGTTTCAAGATTTTTCTCCACATCAATGGCAATATCAGTTTACATTGTGTTTTGTTTTGGTTTTGCTGTTCTCTGGGCTTTTTTTTTTTTTGGTGGTGCACTGTTCAGTAACACACTGTTGCTGTGATAGTGGATGAACTCTGTTAAGGGCGTTTTTCTCACCCTAAATCTTGAAGCAGTGAACTCACAGTAAAGCTGATGCGAAAAGGAACTGGGGAACCCCGAACAGATTCTAGTTAGTGTGCTAAAGAAACTTTTTTGTTGTTCAGAAGCAGCAGTTCAACAATGAAAACAAGGTGAAAACCTCTTCTCTGCTTTTTTCCATGTTACCTGTTCTTTCTTATCATGAGCGCTGTGTTGTGCTTCTTTGTGGTTTTGAAGTGTGGAGGTGATTCGAGAACAAACATAAGAGAACAGGCTTTTTTGTTTGTTTTTTTGCCACTCCCACCTCCCCATGGTAAAAACAGTTTGGTTTACTTTTTTTGTTCCTTTGAATAAATTTTATGGAAGTTGTAAGGAAATTGTTTCCTTTATTCGTGTTAACGTACTAATTGACCTAGTTTTCTTTGGAGACCTATAGCAGCAATGATATTCCGAAATTATCAATGATAGAAGTAAATGACATTTGCAACAAGAAAGAAGTGGTTGGATTAAAAAAAAAGGTATTAGTACTGTGGTGTAAAATTAATAGTGCTGAGTTCTGAAGGAGATTGAGGGACTTGACAGTGGAGACTTTTTTCTCAGTATTCTTTATCTTTTTGGTTTTGTCCTGCAATGAAGCATAATCCATGGGAAGCTTTTATCTAAATACAGTAATGGCTGTATAAGATTTAACTGGAACTTGCATTATAATGGCTTTGCAAGGCTCTGTCTTCAGTTGTGGGGAAATGAAAGGTAAAACCTTACACTTTCATTCCTGGATGAATGGTTCATGCTGAGAAGTATTTAACATAAAGTATTGTTAAAATACTCCCAAGACCTATATAAACACACTGTTTTCCTAAAACCAGGCAGTTTTACTACTGGTTTTGCAGTAGCTAGTGAGCAAGACTGGTACTTCTCAAACTTGCTACTGAGATTATCATCTACATATGAGGAAAACAAATATTTAGAACTGTTGTAAAAACACATTATTCATTACTTCAACAACAGTGCAGTTACACACCTGCTTTTGTGAAGTTCCATTTCTTTCTTAATGACTGTCATTTTGCTCCTTTCATAAATGTGGGTAATGATTTTGGTTAGAATGATACTTTGGAGATGCCTAGTCCAACCCTCTGCTTGAAGTACAAGACAATTCCAAAGTTGGTTCAGATTGCTCAGGATCATATCTGGTTGAGTTTTAAGTGTCTTCAGGGGTAGAAATCCTGCAACCTTTCTGGGCAATATACTTCAGTCTGTGACTGCCCCACTGTGTGTTTCTGTTTTCCCGATGTTTAACTAGTTTTCCACTGTTTTAGTTTGCGGCTGTTGTTCCTCAGCGTTTTGCACTTTTGAGAAGGATCTCTTTTCATCTTCTCTAGAACACTCCTTTAGATATTTGAAGATAGCAATAGAATCTTACCATAGCCTTCTCTTCTTACACAGAGGCAAATGCAGCTTCCTCAGCCCCTCCATGTATGTCTTGTGTTCCCAGCCCCTTACCCACTTCTGTAAGGCAGTAGCTTTTTTGGCTAGAGTGGATAAAACTAGATGCAGTGCTGGATTCAGTCTCACAAGTGTTGACTCAAGGTGAATATTCTTACTTGACCTCGGCTGTACGGGTACTAGTACAGCCTGTCATTTTTGCAAGGGCACGTTGCTGGCGCCTGTCCACCAGGACCCCCCAGGTCTACTTCTGTAAAATTTGTGCCCAGCTGCTGCTTAGTACCCAGCCTGTGCTGTTAGATGAGGTGGTTTGGCGCCAGATGCAGAGCTTTGCGTGTGGTCTTGCTGGGCTTAGTGAGCTTCCTGTCAATCAATTCCTTCAGCCAACTGAGGTCACTCTGCTCCCACCACCGGGAGCATCACCTCCAAACTTCCACAGAAGGCATTCCTTCGCATCATGCGGGTGATTGATGCAGCTGTTAAATTGTATTGACCCTTAAGGAACTGCACTAGTAACCAGCATTAGATAAATCCAACTGGTGAACAGTCACAACCTTTTATTCCTGGCAGTCCAGCCAGTTCATCTCTACCTTGTAGTCCATGTACCCATGCCATCTCCCACCAGCTTGGCTGCAAGGATGCTATGGGAGAACCTGTCAAAAGCCGTGCAGAAGTCGGTGTAAATGCATCTTCTGTTCTACTCATGATCATAGAACCGTTCATCCTGTAGAAGGCAGTGGCATTGGTCGGAGATGGTTTTCCCTTGGCAAATCTGTGCTACCTGTTCCCGGGCTATTTTGATGTTTGTTATTTTATTTGGACATAGCTTCTGGAGAGATTTGTTCTATCATTTTTCTTCTGAACTGAGCTTAGGCCAGCTAGCCTACAGATCTCTAGATCCTCCTTGGCCTTCTTGAAGAAGGGTGTGATATTTGCCTTTTTCCAGTCATCACAACCTTTGATCTCTATGGCCTTTTGAAAATAATAGAGAGTAGCTTTGCAGTGGGACAGGTCAGCGCCCTCAGCACCCTCAGATGCATCTCATACATTCCAATGGGCTTCATGTCAAGCTTGCTTAAGTGGTCCTTAGCTACAGTAGAAGGCTATCAAGTTAATGCTTCACTCCCCCGAGTCAGCTACTGGTCTGGAGGATCTGAGATCAGAACTTACCAGTAAAGACCCAGGGGAAGAATGCACTGAGTACTGTGATTATTAAAAAGCCTTTTACTGTGCTTTGCTTGACTTTTATAGGCCTTGTAAATGTACTCTTCCCTTAAGTTTCATCTTCCGTGAATAAATTTTTTTTGTGCAGCCCCGCATAAGGTCCTGTACCTATAATGAAGGCCAAAGGAACACAGCAAAAATCAAAAGGCTTTGGGTTCTTAGTAAAGAAGTAGATGGATGTGAATTCCCAACACGGTTGTCATTCAGGGAGGATGATGGTGGTTCTGAGATCAAGATTCTGTCAAGTAGAAGTAACAAGTCATCTGTAACTTCCTACACATGGTATTAATGGAACAGTTGCTGGAATACTGCATCTAGTTTTATCAGTAATTTTCATTATTAAATTCCTGGGTTTTGTGGTAGTTGGGGTCTACCTTTGATTTCCAGTCACAGAACATCAGTTTGAATTTTTCTTGCCATCAAGCTGTTTTCACCATGGAACATTGACATACTACTAGATTTTTTGCAACTTCTACATGGAGTTTGTTTGAGAGATCACTGCCTTTCTGAAATCTCACAAAGTTTTTCTGACTTTCTCACAATTCTCACCATCTTGTTTTTGTAGCCTCATTGCTATTAGAACAGTATGTACGTATAGCAGCTTACCCACCACTTAAAATCGTAATATCAGACTGAATGCCATTCCAAAACATATGCTCTAGAACGCAAAGAAGTTGTTGGCTTAATGCCCAAGTTCTTGGATGAGGTTTGTAGTATGTAATGCTGGAAACTGGGCCAGATGGTATTAGTTGTGCTTCTGGCCTAAATGTTCATCTCCTACAAGCAGATTATGCTTTATTTATTGCACAGAAGAGTTAACCTGATTACACCAACTTTCAGGAGAAACAGACTTGATCTATATTGTGAGTATATGTTTAACAGATTAGGATCAGGAGGTGCTGCAACTACTGTTTCGTAGAGGCCGGTATCTGTTGCACTGATTAATGTTCTTTTTGTCCAAATCCTTTTGTTACTTCAGAAAATCTTGTCAGGAGAACATACATCTTGGGTTTGTGGGGTTTTGGTTTTTTTATTTGTTTGTTTCTTCCAAAGTAACTGGAAAACCATGGCGAGATTAGTGAGCTGAATGTGTAGAGAGAGAGGAAAACCTCTATGAATAGTAGATCAAATGGTATTTTGGAGTGCATGGTATTACAGGTCTGTGTTGTAGATCTGTGTCTTGTCTAATGCATCTGCAAGCAAGGGGGAAAATTTGGGTGTGCCCGTGCTGGATACTTTTTTATGGAAACACTGCCTGATTTTGACTCTTGTAAAAAGTACAGTGGGAAGAATATTGACTAGCAGTAATTTCTTCTTATCCCAATTTCTTTGCAAGGCAGGAATGGAGAGGAAAGTAAAAGAGTGCGAGTTTTTTCTTTTGGTTTTCACCACCATCACCCTGTTTCCTGGAAAATGGTAGCAGATTATAACATACTGTCTAAAGATGTCTTAAAATTACTAGAGTGTTATTTTGTTGGTATCTATTTGGGTCTCTTAGTGAATGTCAGTGTAATGTTACTGACACGTCCTGTAACCGTTAGGTATGTTGCCTTGTCTATTTTAAGCTTAATCATAAGCACTGGAAAAATCCTGTAAAAGGTATTTTAATAATTCATTAGAGTTCACTATAAAATTTTCTCTTAAAATCAGTGATTAATTCATGTGAGTCCTTTTCTTTGTTTTCCCAGGCAGCCTTAGTTAGTTAGAATCCTTGTATGTTGTTAGCATTTAGGTGTTCACAACTGTGAGCTTTTTTATTTTTATCCATGTTCTAATAAAGAAGGTATATATTAGTGATGCCTACATCAACACAATTAGAAGTTATCATTACAATTTTTTTTACTGACAGAGTTAAATTACAGTTTTATTATCTATCTGAGCAGTGGCTTAATGTACGTTTGTGTTTTCTTTCCAGAAAAATAGAAATAGTGCAGTTTGCAAGTCGCACTCGTCAACTGTTTGTTCGTTTGTTAGCCTTAGTCAAATGGGCTAATAATGCTGGGAAGGTGGAAAAATGTGCGGTAAGTTAGCAACAGAGTTTGGTATGAAATAATCTCTTAAGTGATACAGGATTTTGGTACACCCTAACTTCTCCTTACTATAGAAGTTTTTAAGAAACCCCTGTTTCATATGCAAATATACATTACATTACAACCAATTTCTTCCTGTTTAGAAATTGTATAATCTTGTCTTTTAATGGTTCATGTTCCACTTATCAGTGGAACATGTTTACCACTTATCAGTGGTAAAAATATGAAAGGCTTGTCTGCACACGGTTTCAAGAGTGCTTTAGGGTTAGGTGATAGAACAGGGAAGATAGTGATCTCAGTGTATTAGCTAGTTCTTACTATCACTTCCATTCTGTTCTTGGTTAATTAAGAAAAGTCCAGAACGTTGCAAAAAAAAAAACCCAAGCCCCAAGTGATTACAAACAAGTATAGTTGCATTCCAGTAGCAGTCATCAGATAAAGAGCTGTGAGACTTTACAGGTCGTCCCCAGTGTCAGAAAAGACATGCAGATAAAAAGTGTCCTTTAATACAAATGTAAGGAATGGCCAGAATAGTCATTATTTCTTTGTTTTGTAGATGTGATTACTTGAATTGGAAGTGAGAGATAAAATCATCTCAGTCAATGTTGTATTTTGAGCAAGAACAGAACCAATTCTCCATTCAGTGACATTTACTTTTCAGCTCAGTCTCTTCTAAGAGGCTGCACTTTCTGAAGTTAGCAACATGCTTTTGCAGAGAGTGTGTGCTACTAGCAGTGAATAACGCCTGGTCTTTGCAGTTACTGCCTGGGATCGGTATCCAGAAAGGCTCTTGATTATGCTTACTCCAATAGTAAGCAAGGTCACTGATAATTCTTGTGTACCACGTTGGGGTGCTGAGAAGTAAAAGCTTACATCTCTGGGGAGGAGCGGACAGGACAGGTGACCCAAACCTGACTGACAAAGTATTCCATTCCGTATGTCATGATCAGTGTAAAGCTGAGGGATCACAAGGGTTAAGCCCTCTTCTACAGCCAGCATGTGAGGAGGACTCTGTCGGTTCTGCTCTCGACCCCAGTCTAGGAGTTCCTGAATGCAGCTCCTGTATCTGGTTTCTCTCTGTCACAGAGTCCAGCCAGGGACTTCTCTGGTGCCTGCCTGCTCTGTACCATCAGTGGTGATTGCTACTGGGCCTTGGGTTCAAAATTATTTTTGTATATATTTCATTATTTTTATTATCTTCTTGCTAGTACTATTATTGTCTAATTAAAGCTGATTTAGTTTTCCAGTCCATAAGTCTTTCTGCCTTATTGCCTTCTACTTTGGGAGGGAAGAGGAATTAATGGAGAGCTGCTGTCATTCATTTAGTGTCTGGCCCAGCCTAAATCCTTGACAGTCATGCTATAAAAGGGCATTGATTCATGCATTTTTTGGACACATACCTTTTTTCTTTTTCTTTTTTTTTCTCCTTTTTTTCCTTCTTCTTTGTCTTCTACAGATGATATCAAGTTTTTTAGATCAGCAGGCTATTCTGTTTGTGGACACTGCTGATCGCCTGGCCTCACTAGCTAGAGACGCTTTGGTTCACGCTCGCCTGCCCAGTTTTGCTATTCCATATGCTATTGATGTTCTCACAACTGGATCATACCCACGTCTGCCCACCTGCATTAGGGTAAATAATTCTGCCATGTGTCTGGGGCCTCTGTACAGTATCAAATGCATATTAAATGAAACTAATTGTCTATGTGCAAATGGAATTGTAGTTGAATACAGGCCTAGTGCCAAGTCTCTATAGCGTCAGTTTCTCGTGCAGAGCACTTCTTATTCAAATAAGTTATGCTTCTGCAGTGAAAGAGTCTCTCCATTTAAACTAGCTCTACTCTAGGATGAGTATAGTAACAGCTCTTCTTCCCTGCTTCTTTAAGGATTTGTATGTGCTAATCCACCCTTCTAGAAAAATGAAGTGTGAAAAGGAGTTACTGACATCTGTTGTTCTTGGAGATTTTACCCCTATTTGGAGATGTACTGAAATACTTAGCAGCTCCCTTTAATGTTACTGCCTTTTCTTACTGTTAAAATGTAGAATAACAGGGTTTTGTGAAGTAATGTAAACAGTGGTACCTGTCGCTTAGATCTATACCTACAGATAAGGATTGGCTTTCAGATCTTAGTATTTAAAACCAAGTTTAGCTCAATGTAAGGCCCTGAATTTATTTAATTTATTTATTTTATTTAATTTATTTAATTTTTTTTTT
>NW_009698777.1:0-6828 GCF_000703405.1 Apaloderma vittatum | reverse complement strand
ATATATATAAGATTTCTTTTTTAAAAGATAGACGAAGATCTGTAGAAAAATAAGAAAAGTCTTACTTCGCAGAGGTTTCTATCCAGCTGAGTCTGAAAGGTTCGGTTAAGCCTTGTGATCACCGCGTTTGAAGATACGTTGTTTTTCAGCATGTGTTCGGTTCCTTCCACAAAGCACGCCAATTCATGGCCAGGCTGTTGAAGAAGGCATTACAAAAAGCTAGAATGCATTTTGTGTTTATCTACAGAAAGAGGAAATGCCTATTCCTAAACATGGTGTGTCACAACTAAATGCAACATATTTTGCATTCTTATGAAAACTGGTACAAGAACTTTGGGGGGGGTTGTAAAACACCAAAACCTCATGGATGCGACAAGAAACATCTCTCGGAAAACCTCAAATCATAAAAGTAACCTCTCTGAAGCATAGTTTCAGCTATTGCTGGGTTTCACCATATCTGAGCGGGCTTACAAAAGATGAAATAGAGTTGGATACACCTAAAGCCAAGCACCTGAGGCCTGACATCCCTGGCCCAGCTTCACTCAGTATTGAGGCACTAAATCATTAAATGAGGTCTCATGGAGACTTGCAAAACAAGAGCCTGTATCTTTTGATTTGTGAGTCAAGCCCACAGAGGACTTTTGCCTGACTCTGGGCTTGGTTCTGATTGCCCTGATAATGGGAGGACTTCTGCTTCTTTCCCCATCACTATTCATCAAGTTCAGTTTTGCTACTACTAGTGCATCGACATATTCCTCGTAACCGAAAGCAAAAGTTACATAAGGAGCAAAGTAAACAAATGTAACAAGCTCAGTTAATATCAAACTTCTATAACACCTACAATAGTTTTTAAAAAATAGACTTACCTCAGCAATGGGAAGACATGAACATGACTGAAAATGAAAAGAGTGAGCGTTAAAATCCAGCATTACGCACATTCAAGACACAGGTTCATTTTGTTTAATTTCATGATATTCTCAAAAGAGAGGTACTCACACTGACAGCAGTCTCCTTACATGGGCAACTTTCAGAACTTTCATCCTGGAAGAATAACAAGTGAGAAATCAGTATTTATTAGCATCTCCTTTACAAGCATGCGTTTTTACAGAATTAACAGCCACTTACAAGCAGGCGTTTTGTGTACCGGATAATGTCACGGACATTGCAATTCTGTGCTTGCACAGAGAGCAGCAAACAAGAGAAGAGTATGTATGACAGCATGCTGGCATTCGTGTGCAACTCAGTCTGATGGGTGACAGAAGAATAGGAGGACACTCCTTTTAATTGAGTCTTCACAAAATTCCCATTCTAATATGGAAAAACCCAATTATAAAACTGATACCAAATGCCCACTATTTTTTCCCACTAGCTTGGACAGCATTTTAGCAAAATCAGACGTGGAATTGAGTCACCTACTGCAGTGACTTTTCTTTCGTACTCTGGAAATTCACAAATGCTCCTCAGAAGTGATTAGTTTGAACATCACAATATCACACCCCAACAGGAAACAATAGTTAAAAAGCTACGAAAGCTTTTTTTTTTTTCAGATGTAGGTTTTGTCTCCTGTGCTTTGTGAATTATAGTCCGATGAAAGCGAAGAGACAATAACGTTCAGCATTGCCAAAGTTCCTGAGAAAACAAACTGAGAGGCTGCAAGCTGCCTTCCCCCTGGATTCCAAGCAGGACCTTTCTCAGAGAAGGTTGGTGATGCTGCAGGGTTCTGTTGAGCAGACAAACGGACGGACGGAGCTGTGGAGTGGTGCCTGGAGAAGGCGTCAGGCTGAACTACAGCCACTGGGTCTGGAGAGCGATCCCATCACCCTTGACTGTGATCCCACCTCTGCCGAGCATTCGTGCACCGCTGTGCGGATTCGGATCGGGTCCTCAGGGTGCAAACGCTGACCGCAATGTTGCATCCCACCCGTTTCCTTTTGAGCAGAACGGAGTGGTTGCAAAACCAGTCCTAGTTATCCAAAAGGAAATTCTCCAAATCTGGTTGAGTATCTGCTAGAGCTTTCTCTAGCCACAGACGTTCTCTTTTTTCAAGTTGCACACCTTGGCCAGAGCAGGTCGCAGCCCTTCAAATTTCTTTCAGATTCCCAGTGTTGACTTTTAAGCTTCCTTCCCGTTACGCCTCTAAATCACGTTATGCCTCAAAGATCTCCAAAAGCTTGAGCCTTCTGCTGGTCAGTCTGGCTGAAGGATAAGCATGATCCCTCTGGAAACCATCCTGGAAAGAGAAAACATTGGGTTGCAGTTTGCTGTTTTTCCTCTGGCATTTGCCTACGAGCACAGGGATTCATCTGACCGAGCACGGCTCCATTGCCTGCCCACCTGCCAAGGAGAGCGTTGGAGGACCTGCTCCTGCCTCGCTGCCTGCACACCAAGCACCAGCTCCCCGCTGGGAGGGATGCCTCCTGCCTTTTCTTTGAAACCAGTCCTTAGATAATTTAGTGTGGGAACTTCACATCCATTAGGCAGCTACAGCTTTGACGCAAGCCCCAGGGAACACCTAGAAAAAAGCCAGAGATCCTCCCTTGGCAAGTTAAAGCTGGCAGCAGGCTACGTTAGAATCAACAGATGCACAGAAGTGTATCGCGGGGAGGGATGGTGTTCATGAGCCAGGCAGTGACATCTTTCAAGGCCCTGGGCTGGTAGGGAAGGGCTAAAAGCATTGATTTATGATCCACAGTATGTGAATCCCCAAAAAGCAGTGAAGAGACTTCTGAGACAGGTGGGTCTCTCTTGAGGAAACAGCTTTTTGCTCAGGTGAAGCAATGAGTGTGCTGCTCTCCATTTCCTCAGCCAGTAAAGCCCAAGGGCAAGCTAATAAAGCAATTAGTTCAAAATGTAAGTCCCTGAAGGAGATAAATTCTGTGTAACTTTTGTAGGACACTTGATTTCTCAGATAGTTGAAAAAACTATTTCACATGGTTCGAAAGGAAAGAATTCACAAGCATCTTCGATTTAGCCAGGGTTGTGCAAGGAATATGGTAACAAGTCACAGGGAGAGAGGGGCAAGAGGCTCATTGTGACAGCCAGGAGTTTCTACTGCTTCTTGTTTTTAAGGACAATATGTTCATTAGAAATCCCATTTTGCCCCGTAACTGCTATGCTCTGTCTTTGCAAGGATTTCACAAAATCCGATATACTCAGCAGCGTCTCTAGGGCCTCTTCTCCTAGGAAATGATGTCTCAAGGGAGCTGCCATGCTCTGTAAGTGAAAGCGGTTGGTGGCATAAATTGCATGCAAGATACAGAATTAGGACCTTTTCACACATGAGAGGTAATTACCTTCACTGGACAGTGAGCAGATCAGACAACTTCTTCCCAGGCCTATAGCCCCAAAATGACAAGATCTGTAGTTTTGTTACTAGTTGAAAATCGGAACGGCAGAGCCCCGAGCCTGCAGTTCCTCCTCACAGGCTCTGTCTGCCAGCAGTGCCAGCGCTATCTCTACATCTTTTCATTTCTGTTTCATTGCTCAGTGAGAGCAGTCTCATGCTGTCACTGCTCCAGGGCAAATGGGTCATAAGAGAAGCTGTAGTCATTTTGCAGTGACTCAGAAATCACCAAAAGTTCAATTGGCAGAGAAAGAGCTTCCCATGTGTTGGTTAGAGCGGCACTGGATTGAACACAGAAGTGAGTGGCACTGGTTATGGCTTCTCTTTGAAGTATTTAGGCTCTAAGAACTGCGTAAATTAATACTTTCTCCCATCCCAGCAAAAAGACCAGCATTTAAATATAATAGTTAGACACTTAGGTTTGATGAAGTCTTCATTTTGATGACGAGCTGCTGCAACGTGTTTTCAAAAATACGTTGTTGTTTTTATTCTAGATACAATCGGAAGTTTATTTCTTGTCCTCATGTCTAGGTATCTCATTTCCCTCAGTTCCTATCCCTTAATCTCTCTTTCAGCAATGCCAGCCAAAATGTAGAGAGGAAGGAAGAGGGGATTTGACCATCACTTAAAAAAACCTGAAACAAATTCATAATACATTGAGTAGCCAAACTGCAGTAGGGAGCAAAGTGACTGTGGGAGTCCGTGTCCCTTTGAGGTCAAAATCCACAGGCTTCAAAAGGCTGGTAGTCAAAGTGCAGAGCCACCAAGGCTAAGTCTGGTCCCTTCTGAAGCTTTTTCTTTCCTTTTAAGCTTTCCGGCTTCAAAAATTAGAAACAAAACCAAGTACTGAAGCCCAGGATTTTTAATAAATGTAACCAAGCTCAAAGGTGCGTTAGCCAGAGAAACTCTTCTACACTGCCATTGGGGAACCTGGCTATGTCCCCATACTTCGTCGCACATCCTGTGTATTTAAGGATGCGGTGGACAAGCAGAGGGAGGAAGGAGGCAGAGAGTTCCATCAGCTCCGTCAGCCAAGGACACGGCCAGCACCAGGTCAGCACCTCAGCTGGAGGTGCCTGGTTCAAGGTCACACTTCTGAGTGACAGGATCATAAGATTCCAGCCCAGAACAGGGATTTGGAAAAGGTGAGCACACAGAACTCACCCAATCTATTTCTGTGGTCTCTTACAAGCAGTTTCCTTTGACTCCTTTGGAAATCCTCATCTAACATCCTGTTCATTTTTGGTTTATGTGTAAATACTTTGGGATATATTCTCTTCTAATGCACCTATTTTGGTCATAGATTGATTAACTGAAAATGCTGCACAGGCATCCAATTTCCAGATCAGTGTCTTCACCTTCAGATCTTCTGAGTTCTCATGAGAGAATTTGCATCCCACTGTACAGTTTCCAAGAAACCCTGTAGAGCTTGGGTTTTTTTAATGTAGGAGAAAAGATTCCCTGCAGAAGAAAACCACCAAGATAACACACCAGCTTGGTTTACATTTGCTGTGTACAGTCATCAAGATGTAAGAGCTTGCAAAGACCACAAATGAAGATGTGCTATCGATAGTTTCATTTTCCAGAGATAAGGTGGCTTGGAGGATTTTTCTTTCTTTCTTTTAGATAAAGATGACATGAGCTAGTGTGGAAATAAAAGAAAGTAGGGTCATTGTAATTCCTCTATGAAAGGGTAAACCATAGCAAAGTAATAGCAAGATTGCCTACGACAGAAAGGTGTAAAATCCAGATGAACTCGAGGAACATTTCACATGTCAGCTTGACAAGAGCAGTTGCACCTCCTGATAGCCACACACTCTGCTCTGTCCTGGCAGATGGACCAGAGAACATCCTCAAGACTCAACGTTACCTTCTGTAGGTAGTGGATCTCCCATTGCTATCAGAAGGGTTCTAATTAATTTGAAACCATTTAAACTAACCCAAACTAGTGGTGCTCAGGAGCTGTGAGATAGGTTCTAATTAATTTGAAACCATTTAAACTAACTAACCAAAACTAGTGGTGCTCAGGAGCTGTGAGATAAGGGAAGAACACCTGAGAGGGACCTTCAGAGCTTTGAGTCTTCCTTGTTTCATGTGATAGTACAGTCACCAGAAATTTCCTGGGTTTTCTAGCAGCCAAGCTTTCCATGTTGCAGTGACGTTTAGCAGGAACCAAGGCATGTAAAAGCAAAAAAGCCCCAACAGCAACATGCCAGTCAGGCTGAATGTTGCACGTATTGCCAGTGCGTTTCACAACCAACAGCCTCTAAAAGTAAGCAGAAGAAAGCAGGAATCGTCCAAAAAGATCAACAGTTCTCTTGTATTTTAAGGTTTTCCTGATGCCGTTTCTCTTACTTCAGCATCCTCTTTTGTGAGCCTGATTGCTCCCCCTCCAGCAAAAAGAAACATTGCAGAGCTCTAAGACCCTAAGTCCCCTCACCGTTCCTTGCTTGTCCACTGTGGGGGGACCCCGAATGCTGGATTTCTCTCCCAGGGCAGCATGAAGGGTTGAACATACAGGACAGACAGGCAGAGCAAGTCGTTCACTCTGTGGTTGCATTAGAGCCCTCCACCAGCCAGACTCACATCTCAGCTTGTGTTTTGTGCTGAAAGCGTTGAAAAACCGCCTGCAGACTGCTTGACTGAAACACAGCAATCACGATTTAATAATGAAATTAGCACGGAAACCGCCTGCAGACTGCTTGACTGAAACACACCAATCACGATTTAATAATGAAATAAGCACGCATATTGGTTCACACCTAGCTGCATGAGTAAGAATAGGTTGTCCCTCTTACATAAGAGTTGGCAGGATTTTCTAGACTGTATTTAAAGTAGGTTACATAGGTGCTAAAATGTTTTGAAACATGGAGGAGTAGACCATGAGCCAGTCCAATTGTTGGAGATGATCTGCAGAAGTCCTCATGTCATTTACAGCAGGCAGGGCCATGTCGGTGCCAGTCTTTAAGCACAAAGGATTGGCCTCAGGGCAGTCTCAGCCTGTGCTTCCTCGGCTGCAAGGTTCTTGTTCCTCTACGTTTCACCTTGTGACCCAAGGTTACCCGTTGCTTCCTCCATCACTTGAGGTCCTTTGCATTCGTTTCAGAGATTTGATGTTCTACAGTCCAGTAGTCTTAGTATTTCACCTGTGTCGGTGCCAGTCTTTAAGCACAAAGGATTGGCCTCAGGGCAGTCTCAGCCTGTGCTTCCTCGGCTGCAAGGTTCTTGTTCCTCTACGTTTCACCTTGTGACCCAAGGTTACCCGTTGCTTCCTCCATCACTTGAGGTCCTTTGCATTCGTTTCAGAGATTTGATGTTCTACAGTCCAGTAGTCTTAGTATTTCACCTGTGTTACGAAAAGTTACCCGTTGCTTCCTCCATCACTTGAGGTCGTTTGCATTCGTTTCAGAGATTTGACGTTCTACAGTCCATTAGTCTTAGTATTTCACCTGTATTACGAAAAGATTTCTTGATGTTTCCAGCGG
>NW_009698776.1:2927-5400 GCF_000703405.1 Apaloderma vittatum | reverse complement strand
ACATTCCACTAAATCTCAGGAACTACATCTTGTTTTCTTCTTCTTGTTTTTCTTCTTTGTGGAAACCATTTCTAAGATGCAGCTTTTTCAATATTGTCTCGTTAAAAAACGCGCTGACGCTTCGAAGGTCCCACGACCGACTCGAATAGGGCAAAGTGCTCTAAGACGTCGCAAGACGAGGGCATCTCAGATACTCCAAACCCCAAGATGACTTATTTTTTATTTTAAAGTGCACTCTGGCGTCCCCAATTCCTCAGGACTGTTCAGCAGAACTTCGAGAGGGGCTGGGCTCGGTGCCGTCCTCGGTGCTACTGTCCACATCGTGCTCCATCGCCGTCTCGTCGTCGTCGAGGCGCTGGCTGGTGAAGTTGTTGAGCTCCAGGAGTCCGCTGGGTTCCACCACCACGTTGGAGCTGGAGTGACAAGGGATGGAGTAGTGAGGGATAGCCTGAAAAAAACAGAAGATCAGGGTTTTAACACATAAAAGTATAGAATCGTTCAGCTTGGAAAAGCCCCCTGGGATCAGAAGCCAACCACTGACCCTGCTCTACAGAGCTCACCCCTAAACCACCTCCCCCAACCCCACATGTCAACGACCTTCAAACCCCTCCAGGGGTGGGGACTCAACCCCCTCCCTGGGCAGCCTGTGCCAAGCTCTGACGGCTCTTGCTGGGAAAACATTTTCCTGCTGCCCAGTGTGACCCTGCCCTGGTGCAGTTTGCAGCCCTTCCCTCTGGTTCTGTCGCTCCTTCCCCGTGAGAAGAGACCAGCCCCAACCTCTCCACAACGTCCTGTCAGGCAGCTGCAGCCCTCAGTTGCAAAGTACAAACAACACTTTCTTCAGCCTTATTTTTTTCATATCTTTCTTCAGACAAGACGTTCAGCTGTAAGGACTAGCTCTGTTTCGTTGGGGCTGTTTTTTGTACACAACACAAACTCTGCTCAGAGCAGCAGAGGCTGAGGAAACCCAACGGATCCAAGCTCTCTCTCTCTCTGCTTGGACTTTCACAGGCTCTAGAAACTAAATGTACCACTTGAAAACTACAACTTTAAACCCAATCTGCATCTTTAAACTAAATCTACAGCTTTATACGAGTGAAATTCCGGACGGTGTTTCAGTTGTGAAACAACTCCCGGCACGCCACCAGAGTAAACGATACAGATTCTCAAAATGTACAGATTTGCAGGAAAACAGAAATCAACTTTTGGCTATTTCAGGCGAGTACAAAAAAATGACTGTTTCTACAAAATCAAAGTTAGTAGTAATGGCGATTTTACACGAAAAATTTGAAGCTCTACTCAAATTATTCCCCACATCAGAAGCATTTTCCCTGTAAAACAAGTATGACACAATGAAATTCTTTCAATCCACGCTCTTCTTCATGTGAACATGTCGACAAAGATTAATATTCTATCGCTACGAGGCCTCAGATGACTTAAATACTTCCTCAGTTGACATCTGACCATGTATTACATCATTTTTAAAAAAATCCATCATATTTACGACAGCAGAATCAATGAAAATATCATTTAGCGGTCAGGCAACGACTAAAAAGCATTTAGACTCTAAATCGAGTCATTTTATCAGAATAAAATAATCAATAATCTCATAATAAAATTTTATCAGAATAAAAGAATCAAAATTTTATCGGAATAAATTAATCAACAGTTTCAGAAGTGGGAAGGCTGGTTCTAAGTGAAGTCAACAAGTTTTCTTCTGAATCTGGACCTTACTTGCTGAACTTCTACTTCACTTTTGTGCTAATTTTATACTCCGAGGTCACGTTAGTAGAAACCATGAAAAAATTCTAGGCCATAGTTCCACAGGAAGTGCTGAAGGTCCCATTTTTAAGCATTTCCAAAGGAAATACTTTGTAAAATTAGATGAGCTCGGTTTGTTTGCTTAAAGGAAGGAAGACACCGAGGAACTCAACCTCGATTGAAGAAGAACCACACGCTTTGCAGCAGCACTCCAAGGAAACGCAACGAAAAATGAAGGGAAACAAAAACACTCGACATCATTCGGTCGTCACCACCGTCACGTCAAGACACGAGTTTGCTCAGCTCAACCTTTCGCCTTATTCGCTCCGGTTTCCTCTTACCTGGATGACGATTTCGGATGAGCTCTCCTCGGCTTTCTTTTGCGCCACGTTCTGAATGTGTACGAACTGGCTGGTCGGAGGCGTTCCTTGCGCGTCGAGTCTCCTCTCCGTCGAAGCGGGACCGACGGCCGGAGGGCTCGACCCGGATCCCGTACGCGGCTGTTGCTGGGGGATGGAAGTTGCCGTCATCCCTACCGCAGTCGCCCTCGGCACCCGGGTACGAGGTGACGACTCGGCTTCGTTAGAAGCTTTACTAGTGGCCTCCTTTGGGGGATCCGCTACTACCGCACGTTTGTCTACGTTCGTCTCAGGCTGAGCCTCCGTCGCGGACGCTCTCAAGAGATCCGCTACTGCTGTCTTCGCGGGTGCCC
>NW_009698776.1:0-2890 GCF_000703405.1 Apaloderma vittatum | reverse complement strand
GCTGCCCTCTGCTACCTTTGGAACGGGAGGAGGCTGATGCCCCTCAAAAGTTATCTTTGTGACAGTGGATCCTTGCGTTATAATTGGATGCTGCACCTGAAAATCAAATTTTGGTTGTGCACGTTACAGCTAGACCTTTTTTTTTTTTTTAATTATTATTATTACTATTCTTTTCTTTCTTTTATTCTTAATTATTTTCTTTTTTTTATTGAAACTCTAATCAGTATTTCCAAGGACAGTACGGCACAAACCAACAGACTCGCTATTAGAAAGACGGTTGAAAACTCAAGTGTTTTAACAAAGGAATTAGCAATGATACGGCAACAGTTAATTGAAGCCTGGGGAAAAGCAGCTTTTTCAGCTGCTGGGTATGGATTGTAGCAGTATAATACCACAGCAGCCTCATTTTCCTTTGGGATTTACATCCCCAGATGATGTTTGCTAAACTCTCCTGTTTTTCTGAAAAGGCTAAAAAAAAAAAAGAAAAAAAAATTGTACTTTTCTGGAGTTAA
This sequence comes from Apaloderma vittatum, assembly GCF_000703405.1. Lineage (NCBI taxonomy): Eukaryota > Metazoa > Chordata > Aves > Trogoniformes > Trogonidae > Apaloderma > Apaloderma vittatum. The sequence continues at coordinate 2,378 of NW_009698776.1, read as the reverse complement.
TTAAAATATTATTTTTTTTTCTCCATGTTCCTCAGTCTTTACGTTTTCCCCTCCCAAGGGAAAAAAAAAAATCAAAACTCCTTCTGCACATGAAAGCCACGTAACTTCAGGCAGGTGTAAACTACAGAGGCAGACGTACAATGGAGAGCCTTAGGAGACTGCAGTGTATTCATCTTTATTTCCACAGAAATAAAAAAAAGTGCTACGGGAACGGAAATTAATAATGTCTCATATCTAAAAAATAAAAGAGGGTAATTAGGGACAAATTCCATGCACCAGTGGTGGCAGAAATTCATCAAAGCTGTCCAACAAAACACGTCTGTGAGCTCTACGGATTATTTTTTTTTTCCCCCCTATAACATGTGCTTCTCTTTTCTAGTGTCAACCTTCCGATGGGGCAATTAATAACCAGCGGAATGAGGAGTTCTCTCTTGCCAGGACACAACACTGCTACAGCGACAGCGCTGGCGATCTCAATTACAATTTTTTTTTTTCCTCTCTCTCTCTCCTTCAACAGCGCCGTGTTATTTTTTTTTGTTTTGTTTGCATGCTATCAATATTCCGTTACCTGGCTCGCTGGCTGTTTCTCTGCAGAAGAGGCAGGGAGCTGCATTTGACTCTGGGGGGGTTGGGGTTGCACGTAGATTTTTTGTGCCGTTGGCGCCTGTTGCAGCTTGGGCAGCTGCTGCGTGGTTTTGACCGCGAGCACCTGCACTACAGTTTGCTGTGGCTGAGCCACCAAGGTAGGGAGTTGCCTTTCTTTGGCCATCATGTGGTGAGGGGGGTGCTGGGCATCTGGTTTGGGCTGTGCTTGCTCTTGCTGCTGGAGGGGGGTTAGTTTTTGATGCCTTATGGAAAGCTGGGGCATTTGCGGGAGTTTGTGCTGGATTTGCTCGGCCTGCAGGTGGATGGTCTGCTTCTGCTTCGTCTGGAAACACTGCAGGGTTTTCACTTGCAGTTGAGTCTGTTCCAGCTGGGGCTGACTCAGTTTTTGCTGTTTCGGCGCCTGCGGCTGCGTCAGGGCCGAGCGGTAGAACAGGCCAGTCTGAGGGTCTAAGGTGTCCATCTCTTCCACTTCTCCTTCCTCAGTTCCGAGCTGTTCACTGTGTTTGGTAAACGCAGTGTGACTGCTTAAGGCCTGAAGGAGAAGAAGAAGTTAGAGCAAATCAGTCAGGAGAAATACAAATTAGAAGAAAACACAACCTAACAGTAGCTTTTCAACATTTCAGAGGGACTACTCGAACATATTTTGCCATTACAGTCTCTCAATTCACATGTAAGGATACTCTCACGTGGAGATTTCACAACAACAGCTATTTTTATCATGTTAAAAAACGTGGTACACTTCTACGTGCCAACATTAACCGCGTAACTAATCCCCAGTGGGGATTATATAGTCCTCATGTGTGCAGGACTAAAGTTCAAGGGCCTTAAGGCTGCCTAGCAGTTCGATATAGGTTAGCAGGTGGTTCAACCAGTAGCTCCTCGTTAAAGCCAGAGCCCCTCTGGCTCTTTATACGAATAAATTCTTATTCTGTCTCCTGAGAGCTCAGTCATCTTCTCCGCGACTCCTTCTGCAGCTCCCCACATACTTACAGTCGACCCTATTTCAGCAGAGATCCTCTCTTCTTTCTTCCTTCCTCAAAATTCTACTGCAATTTTTCTTGGGCACTGCACAAACATTGATTTTTAGGGGAGGGATTTGAGGGAGCAAGAGATCTACATCGCCGTGCTTTGTACCCCTTAGCGAGAGGAAGCAGCCCACTCAAAGACCTGTGAAAATACACTTTCCAAAGTGGGTTTCTAACTGTGAAACACAGTGCTGGCCCGGCTCACACCTGAAGTTCTTAGAGGTGAGCAGGTCTTGAACAAAGGCATCGGAGCGGCTTCAGTACGATGTCACAAACCACATCGTTCAAAGTGTTTTGGGATCCGCAAGCATCACCTTACTTTTCGATTCAGGGCAGGTGCCTGTTCACTAACTCATGAAAGACACCGTGTGCTCCGTGCACTGACCAGATTCTGTTCCATCCCTCTTCCCCCTACAATGTCACCACCATAATTTAAAGAGCTGAGGCCCCTGCAATACAATACACAGGAAAAAAGCAGCTCATTGCTGTGGAGGAGACAACATAAAGGCAGTAAGAGCTCATCTAGGAAGCCCCACCTTTCCCACAGTGGGTGTTAATGCCTCTGAGTTAAGAGTCTCAAGCAATTCCATCGACTGCCTCCCTTTCATTCCACCACCATCACCAGAAAAACAGGCAATATTCAAATTAAGTCACTAATTCACCCTCACACTTAGTGTTCTGTGTAGCGACAGGATGAGGGGCAATGGTTTTTAACAAGAGCAGGGTAGATTTAGGTTAGATACCAGG
>NW_009698775.1:0-18146 GCF_000703405.1 Apaloderma vittatum | reverse complement strand
TATATATGCTATAAAACTTAGGTTCTGGGTAAAAGATACATTAGAACTTATACTGTTGTCATAAATGTCCTTTTCTGAACAATCATCTGGTTATCTTCTCTCACTTCTCCTGTCATGCCAACTTCCACAATATTAGACAAAATATGATTTTATATTTTAAAAAAGTTCTCTAAAACTCACTTTTATCCTTTTACTAATAAAAATACCTGGCAACAGTTGAGTTTCAAATCTCCTAAGCCCTCTATCTACAGCAGCAGATAATAATATTTTGGGATTTATGTATGTGTATTTTGTCTGTAGGTCTCTCATCTAGTAAACCCTTTAGGGCAGTGACTTTTTTATTTTCTGTGTACACTATTTGCTATAACAGAATTTTACACTGCTAATTGATAATACTTGCCACTCGTGCTGCAAGCTGACAGGAAAAAGAGCAAGCCCAGGTTCCAGTCCCTGGCAGCAGATATCTACCTGCTCACTAGCCTCATTATTTGTTGAAAGACCAAACTCCTGCAGATACAGAACTCCATATGGACTGAGAACAGTAAGTACTTAATGCTGGTAGCTCACTGCTCCTGAGAGGGCTGGTAGCTTCCTGAAGTGAAGTCATGGAAGGGGAAGTATATAGTTGCAAGAAAAAGTATGTAAACCTTTTGGAATTTCATGGTGTTCTGCATTAATTTGTCATAAAATGTGATCTAACCACCATCTAAGTCAAAAGCATTAACATATAGAATGCACCTAAAATAATTCCGATCCTCCATGTCTTTATTGACAAATTAATGCAGAACACCATGAAATTCCAAAAGGTTCACATGCTTTTTTTTTGCAACTGTACTGCTGAATTCCTAAGACTTTTAGACACATGATCAACTTCAGACAGCCCTTTGACAAGGGCTAACCAGACTCCTGTTTACAGAACACAAGCTGATGACACTCATCTACCCAGCAAGAAAGGCTCCTATTCACCAAGGACGGCTGCTTCAAAAATATCTCTGCTGTTTGCTGCAGCAGTTCAATGGCTTGTCTCCTTGCAAACATTCTCAAGAAAGTCATGTTGTGTGTACCTGTAGCCACACTTACGCTCCCGGGGAACAAAAATTCAGTTACAAGCATCACACTCTGAATGACAAAAGTTTACCCTAAAAAAACGTTTATCCTGGTGCTCTCAAGCCAGGACATCCATGTACAGAAAAATATTATTCCAGGAGACAGTAAAAGGTTGGGGGAAAGACCATGTGCAGGTATTGAGCAAGATTTTTTCTGAGGAAACAATGGGCAGACAATACCTGATGCAAGCAGAAAAATTACCAAACTGGAATAATTTTAGAGAATTACAGTGCTCTAAATTTAGTCTCAGCCCATGAGCTTTTGCTGGCATGTGTTAAAAGTTAACTTGTTGCTTGTTATGAAAACAATACACAGCACACTATTACCAATCAAGCAACAATCTTATTTTGAGGGATACTTTTAGGCAAGAAGGACTTCCTAGAATTATAAATTCATTTCAGCCATTAGTGCCTATTTTATAGTATCTATCTCACTGCGAACAATACTGCTTTTCTGCCACAAAGAGGCATAATGTTTTATGTCCTGTTATGATAATTTCTTATCTCTCTAAATACTGCCTTCATCTTCAGCTGGTCTTAGGCTACACACTAAGAAAAGCTGAGTTATTTATTGCTAATAAAAATAATTATTTGATCTAGTTGATAGAATAAAGAAATATGAGCATAAATATGCTGATCATTTTCCGCATCAAAGATGACAGTTCAACTTTTTTTTAAGGTCTCCTTGGGAAAAAAAATTGGTATTTGGATATACTTTTGAAAACATTCCATAATTTAGCAGATTTTCATTAATCTTAGTAATATTTCAGTATATACTCACTGCTATAAGGCCTCGTTTACCTATGAAAAAAGTGAAAAGTGACAGTAATAATCATTGCCCAGATTTTACATTTTTAAAGAAACAGACGACTATTTTCATGTGTGGTCTGGACACATCCTTGTTGTAAAGACTTGTCACATAGATTTATATTTTACTTCAATTAAAAGTGAGGAAAATTTTGTCATTAAATATTACCTTGACAAGGTGGGTTCGATCAAAGAACCAGCCCTCAATTTCATTTGATCCAGTTCAGATCTCAGTTTCTCAATTTCTTCAGCAAGTCTTTCCTGGAAATGAGAATAGTAAGATATACTTACTTGTGATATAAAATACATTTACTTCATGAGATGTTGCTCTCATAAAGCTAAACAGGTAAGATAAGCTACACTGAACAGAGCACTGACTATACGAAGAAAAGGCAGTGAACTCATTCAAGTCTCATTACTGCTGATAAGGCATATGCATTGAGAGGAGGTTGTATAGCACTCTACTGTTCTTTCCACTGGCTAGAAGGGATGGCAGAGGCAGGTTTGCCCCAGAGCTTATTTTTTCCTTCTTACACAGCTAGGATGGGGAAAGGAAGAACCAGCACTGATTTATGTACTAATTGCACTCTCCATGACAGGCATAGCCCAGCCTGTGACATGTCATTTGTCCTTCAGAGACCAAGATTGCATCCCTACCTTTTCATTTACTGATAGAGACAACAGACCTAGAGTCAAGCAACTACATTTTGGGTGACTTGTTGAACTGCAGCTTTGCAGCTCACTCTTGGGAGTCGGTAAAACACCACTATGAAGTGCTGCTGGCAAAAAATGACAGTTTGCCACCAAAAATAGGTTTTTGGAACCAACTAACAACAGATCATTGACAACAACCACCAGGGAAAACAGCACAGTTCCCGAGTTGTACAAATAATTTCCATCTATATCAGTAAAAAGAAAATAAAGAATTTTAAAAGAAATTGAGAACATGAGATGAAGATGTAACACTGTTGTTCCTGGAGTTAAAAATGTCCAAGATGCAAAAACAGTAGGAAGGGAAAGGATGTGCACTTAAGTAGTATCAAATCTAGTAATTCTTATTACAGTATTTTCACACTATTTTGTGGTTGAATAGAATTACTGAGATAACTTGGTTTTCCCTGTACTTGTATGATTTCCAAGTTATTTAGATATTATTAACATCTGCTGTTTTGTCCCTCTATCTGAAATTGCTTCATCAGTTTCTTCAACAACATGGAACAAATAAACCCTTCAAGGTGTGAATTTAGAAGCACTGGTGTCAGATGTATGTGGTTGAGTGTGATGAGAACTCATCTCCAATTGCACAGAGTGGTGGCGGAGTTCTTCTATTTATTTCACTTCCCACCCTTAAGAATCAATAAATAAAACAAAAATATCTCTGCAAAAATTCTTTCAATACAAATGTAGATTTTTATATCATCTTTGTCAAGAGTTCATGTGTATATTCAAGCCAGAAAACAGACTGAAAAATAATTAGCCACTCTATTCACTTCCACTCTCACACTATTAAAACAACCAAGTTATGCTGGAGATAACATTAGAAAAACACTTTATTTACACAGACAAAATTAATATCCATAATTCAGGTTTAGATTCTCTGGTGGCAAAATGATAGAAACTTTTGGTTTAATTGACACAGCTTTAGAAATGCCCTTTTTATTATGTAACTTGACCGTGAAGTATGATCCTGATTTTGCAACAGTTGAATCACCTTATAACCGTGGTAGCACAGCATAGGAATTTTATTTATTTAAAATGCACTAAAAGTTCCTTTTTGGGATTTTAATCTCACTGCCTTTCTACAAGGTTGTCTGAATACAGAAATGATTTTTTTTTTATTTTTTATAGATACTCCTTTTGTTATTTTTCTCAAAGTTCCTGATTTTGGATGTCATATTATATAATTATATTAGTATCAAATGGAGCTGTTCTTTTAATCCTACACAATGACTTTTAAATAGATTTGATACATTAAAAAGAACTTTTCTGAATTTGAGTGAAGATATGTTTGTGTATCCTACTGTGCTCAAGGCAAGTATAACTCCCACATAAAATCCTAACATTTGCGATTGGAATAAAATGCTTATAATTAATTTGACTGAGTCACTAAACAATACTAGGGGTTAATTTTGCAATGAACTAGGAAATGCCACTTTCAGCTATATTTAATATAAAGCCACTGCATGTGTTAAGAAGAATTGCATCAAATCAAGCAATTATATTCTTCACTATGACAGTGCAACCAGTAATGCCTATATCCCTGTTTAAAAGACTTTTTCACAATTAAAGCTGATAGAATAAAAATTCCAGAGCCAGTGAAATCGATATGAATTTTAGTACTGACTTCCTAAGGCTAGGATCTCAGCCATGAACTTAGCTCAGAACGATTGTTAGAGGCTCTCAGAGGCTAGTTAAGGCATCTGGGTGATTAAAGGAGTTATCATTGGTGCCAGGAAGATTCTACATTCTAGTTGGATAATTAACACACTATATATATATTTCCAAATAATAAATATAACACTTTTGATAAAAACAGATAAAATCACAGTATTTTATAGTACCTTGTCATGTAAAGACTCTTCTAGATTTTTCCTGAAACTTTCTGATTCTTGAATCAGAACATTCTAGAAATAAGAAGAAAAAAAAGTAAGAAAGAGAAATTAGATAGATGTTAAGTATCAGATATGACCACATACATCTAGCCTCCGTGTTAAAGGTAAAATCCTTTAATGCTTCGGTCTGATTATATATTAAATTTTAAATGCTGGAAATAATGCAATCACGTAAGACACTGTTATTTTAAGAACTGCAGAACCTCTGCATCTTCCTTAAATTCAGCAACTGCCACACTCGTACACAGTATTTCCTCAAAGGTTCTTCTTTTGGCAGGCCTATTATTTGCTGTGTATGACATCTTGTTTCAATGATATAAACCAGAAATACATCCTCTGAGAGGGTCAGAAATACCCTTCTGAAAGACACTGAACGATTCCCTTCAGACCAAACCAAAGGTAAGTAGAGGAGGGAGGGACTAAGGAGGGTGAATAGAAAGGTCATAGGATTTGAATTCTACAGGCTCACTCTGTTTCATATGGTGGAAAACCTGTAAATAACATTCCCTCTCCAAGGGCAGGTGCTCCTTGTCCTGTGGTGACAGCGTTTGACTCTGCCCCGACGAAGTGAGGTGACATCAGCAGGTTAAAGCACAGGAATGACAGCACATCTGAAACGTGGCCACTCCACCTTCTCGCACTTCCTCACACCATGTTGCACACTGGTCCTTTGCAAGCTGTTCATCAGACTCCTCCCTGACAGAACAGGGACTCCTAGTATCCCACATAACCCCACTTGCAGTAGTTCCAGAAAGATGCTGAAGCACACTCTTGAATTCAGAGTTGAATGTTTAAGGTAGACCACATCTGTGGTAATATTTGGTAATACAAAATCAGCACGACGCCTCTATCCTGATAAAAGTAGAACATGTCTCGTGCAAGAGAATATTTATTAAGCTGAACTTTACACTACTCTTTGCACTGTACCTTTTCTTCAAGTGCTGCCATTCTCTCTTTTAAGTGTAGCTGCAGACGCTCATTGGATTCTGTCAAAAGTCTGTCAACGGTATCCGACAGTCTTTTGTTGTGCTCTTCATTCATTTTTTCTCTTTGCCTTGCCTTTAATGTAGAATAGAAGAGACAGATTGGTAGGGTTCAAAATCAATCAGTACAGACTTGTATCATTAAAAAATAATAATAAAAAATTATGGTAACATTTAAAGAAATTTTGCAGAAAATGTAATTACAGTTCCTGATTCATGCATTCATTCATATCAGCAGAATACTTTGAACACTGCAACTAAATGTAAACTAGTATTTTAAGAAGTTTACTTAAAGGGGGAAGATGCTGCCATCAGTGCTATAAATAAAACATTTACCAGTAGATAGATTTGTGTGCTGGAGTGCATAATGTAGCACTATACTGACAAATTAAAAGAAGAAAAGTGCACAGAAGTTGCCTGCAATTCACATACTCTTTGAAGTTCCTGATTCTTCTCTTCAAGTTGAGCTTCTAAGTGTCTCATCCGTTCCTCAATGTTTCCATGTCTTTCTTCTGCCTGTAAAAAAATAGAAAGACTCTTTCTGTAATTTAAGTGGCTTCGTAAGTTTTTATCTCAGTAAAGTTTAAACAAAACATAAAGCAAGCTACTACTAACTGCAAACTTAGTTTTCCGAAAAGAAACTTCATTTAAACAGGCAGCTGAACAGCATTGCTTGAAATGTGTCAGCTACAAAGGCCTGTTACATCCAAGCATCAGCAAAACATTGGAGTTATTTATGAGCAATGAAATCAGCCAAATGTAACATGCAGACTGTGCATGGTTTGAACACAAACCTGCCATCGTAAAACTGTAAGCTCCTGAAGCACTGAACTGCACGATGGTTGATTATCAATAAAAAAATAATAATAAAATAAGTTAAGGAAAATGAAAACAAATCAGATGGATTCTATTTAGCAATAGAAAGTAAAGTCCAGTAGGACTACCTTCCTACGTATGGAGATCATTTCTTGTAGTTTAGCTTCCATAACATATTGATAATCATCAGATGAGGTAGAAGAGGTTGGATCAGACTAACAAGTCAAGGAAAAGGAGAGGGACAAAATTGAAAAATCAGAACTAAAGACACTGACACTGAACAGAACACAGCACAGAATGCTTAAAAGAAAAGTGTGATTGAAAATTTAATACTTTTAACTGACAGATTTTTACGTGGAATAAACTACACTGATACTTGGTGAACATGATGCGGTTGAGGTGGAGAAACTGAAAATAATGGAATGCTAAAAAAAGCTATCAACCTACACATGGAGGTTCAAGGTTAGTGATGGCTGGCTGATGACATACTACTAAAGAGTGGATTCAAAGCAATACTGTTTAATCTAATTTTATTTCTTTATTTTTTTTTTAAATTATGGCAAACTAAACACAAGAACAGGACTCTGTGAGGCCAATGTCAGAAAGCCCTTTATAATTCTTCTATTGTTTTTTAGGAATGACACCAATGCATAAATACTAAATTAATGGATCAGTCAGTCACAGAACTGTGCAATGTTATGGTACATTCCCTAGTTTCTAGAAGACAGAAAGAACATCAAAAGAGACAAGGCCCAAGCTTTAGTATTCCATTTTAGAATACACTACAGAAGCCCTTTCATCCAAATAAACAATATAGTTTTCATCCCTTTGAAAGGATCCACCCTGGTGGATCCCTTTAGAAGATCAAGGTCATCAGATAAAAGAACCTATAAATAAAAATTCATTAATAGGAATGAAAAGTCATTACTGAGTATACAAATGGTAATCCATCCAAAGATTCATTATTATTTGTCACAGAAGTTGACCTTAATTAGGCCATTTGTTGAAAAACATGAACATTCATGTTATTGTCATATCAAACAAGTCTATGTTATCATTCAAAATTTTTTAAAAAAAAGCCCTTAAAGAAAGGGAAATGCTATATTGGATTTGTTGCTATGGAAACAGGAATGTGCACAAGGCATATAGACAGAACTACTGATGACTTTGAGTTGTGAGCTCACGCTTGTCAAATGCTATTTCACTCTGTCAGATTTACCCTCTCTCTCAAGGAGCTCCTGAACTCCATCTTTAGATAAGAAAACTTTAATATGTACATGAAATACTAATTTCACAGATGTATCTTCTTAGTGAGAGGTTTTATCATACTGTTGTCTACTAATGATTTATCAGAATAATTAGGAATAGATACCAATGCAATTCTAGAGGTATATCATAACCTACAATTACCCATAGCTTAAACTCGGTACTATCATCAGGAGCAAAAGACTAGACAGAAAACAAGCCAGTGATCTAGAGATTTATAAATATAAACTGCAGCTTTTGATAGGAAGGCATCCATATGAGAAAATCCTGCTTTGTATGAATGTGAGAATAATGCCTATTTCTGAAGATTGCTACTATTCTTTTCAGAGTACATATATTCACAAAACTCAGATTCTTGCAAAAAATAATGGAAAGTTGGTGTACTTTGTCGCTAACCTCATTTAGTAAGTGCAGTTATTGTTTCTGATCATGAGGCAGCTGCACTGTGATCTATTTGAACTCATTCATGATCCGAAAGTATTTTGCTATTTATTACAACTGGGACCAGTGACAATCACTTTATGGTTTTCCTGATCTTTTAGTTTTACACGTTAGTTTGCTTCAGCATAACAAGTGCTAATGCACCGCTTCCTTGACCAATTGGATAAACAGAAATATAGTGTGGAAAAAGTTAAGTCCCTGTGACTGCAGGATACTAGATCATGCTATGCCTTCCTTGAAGTGACCAAGCTTTATCCTCCTCTCTACAAGTTAGACTTTTCCCCCTTTTTGAGTCCTGGTTGCACTATTGGCTCAAGGCCTTCCCTTAATGCGTCTCCAGGGGTCAGGAGAAGATTTGAAATCATCAAAGCTCTGAGCTGATGATGGAGAAGGCTTATGCAATTCTACCTCTTTGAAAGCATTTTCATTGAGGGAGACGTAGAACCCATTGGGGATATCATCCTGCAACACTAAACTACTTAGAAACTTCATTAGCTGACTGTGAACTTTAAAAGCAAGTTACATAACCTTCACTGCTTCTAAACACTTAATTGCACATTAATGCAAAATATGAAGATAAACTAATACTTCCAGGTTCAAAGAGGATCTCATTTAAGTCTTCTGAAATATAGTGCTGTCTGTTGTAACCCATCCTTGAGAAGCCAAACTAGCTAGCTATATAATTTACATTTATTTTTAAAATTAAAAAATATATTTTCAGTCCAAACCATGGCATACCCTATTCCTTAGCAGAAAGAAATATTTTCAATGCATAAAATTGTGCTATTAGGCCTAACTATCGTTAGGAAGAGGAGGAGGAAAAACAAAAATTGTCAAAATTACGTATGTCATCTGAATTCTTACACAGAAAACATCCTTGAATAAACATGATATTCTCTTAAGATTCTTATGGCTATCTAATTCTGTTATTTTGTAACTTCCCAACAATCTAAAAATTTACCAAGTTATATGTTCAAGATACACATAAATATTTTTGAATTCTAGTTTTCAGTTATTTCACTAAGAATATTAAAGTGTTGACGGGTACATCTTTGTTAAAAAATATTCCTGAATGTCACTCACAGTACTTGTACTTCATTTTCCAGCATAAAAGAAAAACAGAGCTGATCTCCATATTCATCTCCCTTTACATCTCTTTGGTAGGATAGATTTTAAAATTAATTAAAATTCAATATGCCTTAGAGTAAAAGTAAATATCATTATTCTAAACACTTAAAATGTATTTGAATATTTTATGTTTCCTTTATCTATGTGCATCCCATTTGTTTGTTCCTGAAGCGTTATTCTGTATTACTCTAAAAGAATCAAATGATTTCACAGCCAAGACATTAAACAATTAGGCTCAGTTCCTTGTCTGGCAGAGCACAAGCAAGGTGTGCAGCCTTAGTACCCACTCTGGGCTCTAATGCTATTTAGGGATTTTTACTGTGGGTTATTACCTGTCAAATGCAGCCCCAGCAGGAGAGACATGGATCAAAAGAGTGCCCACTCTAAGGACTAGGGAGACAGAAACACATGGACATATTCCCTTTTTCTGTCACTTGCAGAAATCCACCTGTAGACAAAGAGCTGCAGTAGAAAAGAGCAGCCTCTCCATCTCCTACTGTGCTGAGCTGGAGCATACTCCCAAAATGAGGGGTTTAACACCTTTCGTTGCCCTTTATGCTGAGGAAGGCCCCAACCTAAGTCTTGAAGATTGCTGAATGAATGTGGTGGCTACACTTCTTTGTTGTCCAGGTGTGCTAGTCAGCTCCAGACATTCCCACTGGAATAGGCTCTTTGAGAGACTTGGGAGCCTACCATAAAAATACTGAATGTCTCTATTTCTGCCTTGTGTTTGAGGCATGAGGCAGAGGCTGAGACCACCAGTGCTAGTCATGTTCCCATAGCAGGATACACATGAGAGAAGAAACAACGATGGACTCTGAGGTTCATGAACAATGTTGGAATTCTTTTGGCTTGTTTTGCTAATAGATAATTGAGTTAAGAACTTAAGAGTGGAACTTCCATGACTACTGGCTTGGCAGACCTTACTCTGCGTTCTTCTTCATACGTCTTGCATGCCTACTTAGCTAGTATTCTGTACAGGAGTATTAGTAAGACACATGGTGCAGTATTCAGCAACTAACATTTAAAGCATTTAGTCACCACATTCGGTTATAAATAGATTTGTGAAACTGTGCATCTTAGACTGGATTAAAAATATATGGACAAAAACTGAATGTCTGACCCCTATGAGATAGCAGCATGAGTCTTAATGCTCACTTTGTACGCTATACGCAAAGAAATAGCAAAGAAGTAGCCAGTATAAGCCTGTAATAGACAGGAAAATTTTGCTTTGAGGGAATACCGAAGCAGCTTGTATTACTGCTCTCCAACCCTGTTAAAACTCTGCTGCTGCTCCTGCTGCTAATGCACCCACAAAAAAAATGTTGCTTTCACATCATCTGTTACTGTTGGCACTGCACATTTTCTAGGTCTTTGCGTCTTAGTCGAAAAAAACAAGTCCAATTTCAGATGCAGAAAGCACCTTTACGGTACAGGTGCTATAATTTTTCTTCCTCGTGTCGAGCTGCAGGAACAAATCTAAAGTTTTGTAATGGTCCAAGCCAATTTTCACTGCTTGGTGACCTTGAACACCTGCTGTCTCCAGATTTTCTACTGGCTGCTTACAGCACACATTCCTTTGGCTATCCTTTGAATGAGTGAGTAAAAAAAAAAAAAAGTATTATTGCATTGAGCTATGCAACTGAAGGTGAAAAAAGGTAAACATGGTGTCCGCGTAACAACAACTCATAAAATTATCAGCTATTGTTGACATGCTCACTTTTAACCCATTGCAAATGTGACAAAATATGCTGGCTTAAGTTACTAATTTTTCTGAGACCTAACTTTCAGTCATTAGATATCCATACATTCTTGCCCCTTCTTCATCCTCCTACTACCTTTTGCACCTTGTAGGTTTAGTAAGCAACTCCTTCCATTTAGCTCTGTCAAACATGCTTCTTTCATTTCTGACTCCTATCAGGACCAAATCTTCTGTGGAAAGAGAAGCCCAAGAAGAGGGGTGGTTTGAGAAGACAGTAATGTGTTGTAGATGGGGAGTTTTCTTAGGCTTCCCTCCCCATAGAAGCTTTTATCTTTTTTTTATTCTTTTCTTTTCCCCCAGTAGATTTATCAAATTCCTTCTCTAGTTGATACATCATCTCTCTCTTCTTCTCACAGAGGTTACTATCTGAACCACATCCACTTCCTGCAGGAGAACTACTTTCTCCACTTTGTATCCTTTCTGCTGCGGACCACCAGCTCCTTTCACTTTCTTGCAACTTCTTCCCCACTTAATGCAAACCAGATCCCCATGTTGCCACAAAACAAGCACTGTGTCTCACTTGCCTCCAACTCTCAAGTCATTTTTACCACCCTTAAAATAAACTGAAGGTGTTACTATGCTAAATGTGGTTTATTATGATTATGGTTTCTTCATTTCAGTGCTTCTCTAATGCAGCTAAAGACCGCTGTGGGTATTTCTGGTGACCTGCATACAGAAGTGATGGAGTAAAACACTGACTGCTATGTTGTGACCAGAGAAGTGACATGGTACTTCTGTTGCACAAGCATCCTGTGGGGTGAATAACTAGTAGTGGGAGTGAGTGAATGGAAATAGGTGGATGCTGGTTGTCTCCATTAGACTCCTCCTTTGAATACATGCATGAAGAAACCAGGTTTGACAGATTAACAATCTGAAGATTCTGAGTGCTTCAATGTCTGTCTGTTCTGAGGAAAACAAACATCTTGCAGGAAAAAGAAATGTTTAGTTAATATTGGAAGGGGATTCTTTCTACCAACAACTGCCTTTTCTCCAGGGCAGGCAAACAGACCAATACTTTGAGAGTGAGTACAAGGTGGCAGAGCGGGTCATGGCAGTCTAAATCCTGGGGTACATGCCGAGATCTGTGCTACTTGTCATGACCAGACAGGTACCAGTGTGATGGCCAGGCAGGACAGCACAGTGCATGGGATCATGCTGTTTCAGGTTAGTCTGCCACAGGCTGACTAACCCTCCAGTTGCTCACCCAATGGGCAAAAGACAACAAAAACAAAGCCAAAGTTCAAATGATTCAGGTAAATTTAAGGGTACTTATCTGCGTTCACTGTATAGTCCAAACTTTTGGAAGTTCACTCCTTATGAACTAGTTTGGGCACGGAAAAGTAGCAAAAGACATTCACTAGTCCATATATATATATATATATATATATAAACAGCTCATTTCAAAAAAAAAACCAGCTCATTTCAAAAACTGACACCATAGAAGAATCTCATTCTACAGCCTTTTGCAGAATCTCAACACAGATTTGTTATGAGGCAGAGTACGATAACTCAAATGCAGAACCGTAACATGCATATTTTAAGTTTTGAGGGGGGGAGAGTGGGAAAAATAATTCACATAAAAATCCAGAACATGTTTGTTCTGTTTTATCTTCACGCGTAAATAACTGATGTTATATTTCACCCACAGTGAAGCAGTCATGGCAGTCTTCCCATGCTTCTTTTCTTTGAAAGAACATGTAAAATGTATTAGGCTTAACTCACCTCTTTCATATGTAACCCCATTAATCTCAGAGAAGTCACTTTCACTGAGGTAGTACAAAAGAAAGGAGAATCAGTTCTGACTTTTTTTTTTGCAGTGCAGAAAGACTAGCTGATGCAGGGGGTTCATTTTTTACTTAGTGTGTGTGGACATGCAGTGACCACAGCGCATGTAGGCAGACTTAAAGTAATCTGATGCCAGCAAGTTTGAGCCCTACCAACGATGTGCATGCTGGCACAAGGCTCAACAAAGGCCTAATTAATTAAGCATTATTCAGCCCTTTATGTAGGTCTTGCAGCTTCCACTGAATAGCTAGTGTGGTACAAGTATACCAGCTAGCTAATTTAGAGCTACTTAAGCTGCAGTGATTACAGCATCATCCTTGGTTCTGACCTACATTTATGTGATCCACAAAGAGTACTGGACCTTAAACTTCAGAGCTGTCAAATCAGCACTTCAATAAGCTCTATAGTTTGCAAAGATGGTGTATGACAAGATATATAAAATAGACTCATTTGGCCTATTGGTCAAATTCTGACATTGCTCTTCATGTCATGTATTCCACGAAGACACAATATTAAATAAAATAAATTTCTTCAGTTTGGTATGTAATCACAGAGAAATGAACAGAACCGGCATTACATTCTAATATACCTCTTAGTTTCCTGCTTGGCAAAAAACTTTGATAAAGTACATCAAAGTGAAATGGGGTGGAGCATCAGCTCTGTTCACAGCTCTCTAACCACATCCCATGAAATAATGTAAGACGACAAACGATGTATACTGCAGCTTTATGATCACAATAACAACAGTATCTCATGGAAGTCCCTGAGTGCTCTGCATGGTTGAAATGGGATTTTTTTCATACAATATTTGTCATTAATATATGTTCAAGGAAAAATGCAGTTGCAAGAAAAGACATGCTTGAGACTGCAAAATACTTACTGGTGCCTAATTGCTGGAGAAATTATTCAGGAAAAATCCTCTTAAAATAGAAAAGAATATTTTTAAGCTACTGAGGGCATTAAAATATGTGATTAGCTGTTGAATCAGAAACAACTGGAAAAGAAAATGTTAAAATGCCAAGGGATTGCACTTAAGTGGACCTGATTTTTATTAAAATACAATGAAATTTGTTTGGTATTTCATGTAGCTCTCTTTTTGCTGATTCTTCTTTTTCCACCAATTTCATTCTCTCTTTCAGATTCCCACCCATTCATACAAACCTAAAGTAGACAGCACAAAATCTTGATTACTGAATAATGATCTTGCCTTAATGAAATAAAAAAACAACCCACAACTCAAATTCCCCCCAAACCTCTCTTTCTTTCTACTTCTTAACTAAATTACTTAAAATCTAGACTATTAATGACCTGTTCAGAACTTAGGGCTTCACTATAAATGGAAAAACATGAGAACTGAAAGAAAAAAAACCTTCAAAATCAAAAAATAGCTAGGCACATAAACAGCTAAAAACATTCCTTGGCAATAGCAAAAGGACAGCTTAGATAAATCAGAATGATATATAATACAATCTCTTATATGCATTTTTCTTTATTTGTCTGATTTTAAGAGATGAAGAATAAATATATCATTATATGTCTTCATGAAGTTGATAATATCTGAGCTATAGCATTAACTACATGCACACCTGAAAGTATTAGAGGCCAAATACGGAAATCACTCTACAGAAAATTTATTTTCCTGCATGAAAGCTTCCATATAATAAATTCATCAGAAAAAGCAGTTTGAAATCCTCTCAGGGTTTCTCATTTTTCTTTGCAGATATGTGATACAAAGAATCTTTCAAAACAAACCTTGTAAGTATGTTCTGCAACTTGTCTTCGTGTTGCACGAATTGTCTCAGTTGGCACCAATATTTGATTTTAATTATTTAATATACATGGTGTATGAAAACCTCAAGAAGAACTAAGTGTAGGAATGGGACTTCCCCCCACTCCTCTCCCCTTAAATTAGAAACTCTTACGCAGTAAAATGAAACTCCCTAGCATAAGTAATGCTCACCCATATTGGAAATATAAGTCTCCTTTGTAAATATAGTCTAGGTTAACTTAGTTTTCCTATTACCAAAATAAGAATTAGAAACACAACACTGAGACCATTCTTGGTTAAACTTGCGGCACATACTTATCAGGAAACGTCTTCTTCTTTCAAATCGGCTTGACACTACTTTTGTTTTGTCCTTGAGGTGAGGAATTGGGATGAAACAGCATTAAGCAATGGGGCCTCTTAAGTGAATCCCTATGTCAGGGCAGTACCTTAGTCAGAGCAGCAATTCTCTGAGCCAGTTCAGCCTCCACTTCGGGTAAGGTTTCAGCCTTCCTCATCGTCTGCTGCAGCTTCTGCTCAGCCAGCTCAAGACGCTCTTGCAGCTGTCTGTTTTTGTCTTCCAACTGAAGGCCAAAGATAGATAAACAGGCATTAAAAAACCCCAAAATATCAGAATTAAGAATTTTCTTCAGTTTCTGGGGAAGCAATCAAAATGCATTACATACACACATTCTACAACTTGGGACATCTTACTGGAGAGGTTTTAACTCAAATGCGGAACAATGTAAGCTGCCAGCCTTACTACTGATGAGTGATCTGAGGCTCAAGGAACGTACGAAGGTGAAGAAAAAGAGTTGTAAAATGGCACTAATAAAGATGAACAAAAAGCTCCTCTGATCAATGTGTTGCTTATCTGAACAAAATAAAAGCATAGCTTCCAGTAAAATGAGAATTTTCTAAATGGAAATAGAGTCCCTCTCATAGAAATGTTTATGTATGAGCCACAATAGGAAAGAAGTTCCAAAAGAATAGAATTCCCATCAAAGTTTCTGAACCAATTGCCAAATGCAATTTTCTGTACAAATGCCAGTCATGTGCTATGAAATGTTAAAACTGACATTAAATTCATTAATATAATCTGGTTGCTGTTTGCTTAAGCTTACAGTGATACTGTTCACTGCAAACCTTCAAATAAGTCTTGTTTTACAGAGGTGAAAATGATTAATCTGTAATAACCATTAAAGAGAAATTGGAGGACTTTTGACAACTGCAGTGTTTTCTGGCCTACTGAGATGCACCACACAATTAAGAATTTTTTACTGGCTTGATAAGTCTTCCCTGCTTTCCAGTTCATTCCAGGTAAAGGAAGATAACAAAAAAAAAAGAATGTGCTTATAAGTTCTTTTTTAATCCTTTAAAAGCATGAAGAAGTAGGCTTTTCACATTACAATGCCACAAATCTTGACTTTAGGTCTGACTCTATGTATTCTAAGCCTAGTTCTATTGACCATGGCTTTGAGTAGGTAGACCTCTGCAGCACAGCATGACTTATATTGGCAGTAATAAAAACTCAGGTGCAGGTACCTTACTTCTCCATTGTTGGGTGTTTGTTTTTTGGGCTTTTTTTACCTAGCAATTGAAGATACCTCTTAAAAATAGTCAAAGGAAGCTGGAAGAAGCTGGAAAGTTTGAGTTTTGATGCTTTAAATTCCCTGAAGAGGTAGTCACATACATAAATACACACACATACAGAGGGACATGTGCATGCATATGTAAACATATCTGCATACAATCACAGAAGCAGAGATTATCAGATCATACAGGCTTATTTCCCATATATCATTTTATACTGTTTGAAGACATGATCAGCGAAAAAATAAAGAAGTCTGATACTGAGGTTGAGGAGCTAATTCGGTTTTCACAGTTTGAATTATATCCATTTCATGTTAGCTTTCAGTTCACATTGTATTCTTCAAATTAGAAACTAGTGTTTTCTGCTCATTTTACAGTTCAGCTTTTTGGAATCACCGTGGAAACAAAGTACCATGACAGAAAGCTGCACAATCATGTTATACTGCTTTTTAAAACATATTCATAGCTTTGTGAAATTTTATTTATTTGCTACTAATATGTGAAATTGTTGAATATATTGTATGCCAATTTTGATCTTTCCTGCAGAAGGGAATTTCTTTTGCTTATGTGACTATTTTGACTTTTTAAAAAAAATAAAATTCAGAAAATTGTTACATAAGAAGCAAACATAATCCTTTACTTAGATAATATGACCACGTGCATTTATGCAAGACACTATCAGAAAACAGGTTTTTTCCAATGTTGAATGTACACAATGATTTGTTATTCACAGTTTTAGTAGCTGATGTAAAGCTTAGAGATGCTGAACAGTTTAGATTTATTTTTGTTAGACTAATTGATCTGCTGATGAAAAACTAACAGATTAACCTAATGAAAAATCTCCTACTGGAGATCTGCCCCTTTTTTTCGCATTATTTTTCATTGTGTGTGAAGAAAGCAAGTGAATAATGCAGATGCTGCACCTGACGTAGGATGGCTTCCTTGTTTGCCAGTTCATTTTCCAGCTTATCGTTCATGTCATGTATGGAGGTCGATTCTCTCTGAGCACTGAGGTAGCGCTTCTCCAGCGTAGTTATTCTTTCTTCCATATCTTCCTTTTGTGCCATTGCCTAAAGCGACAAAAACCCCATTCAGAACCACACAATTAAAATGCTACATAATTTTATACCCATTTAATTTTCATGGTAACAGTAGACAGGGAGGTAATGTATGCTCAGCAGTAATTTTTCTGTTTTAAAGAGAATCTATTTCCTTTGGGATTTCTTGTAACTACAATATTTAAAGCAGTAGCTTTGAACAGAGCAAACAGAAACATTCCTCACCTTTTGTATATTTTTCTAGTTTCTATATTTTTTAATGCAAAAAACTCCCCCAAACAACATAGAAAACACAGTTCACATTTACTTTCTTGCTTCCTGAACAACAGTAGGCTTGAACAGAAAATAGAAAAACTGATATAGTTACATAATAATAGAAACATAGTACAGTCATGTGGGGAAAATGTATATGCACATTTTTACTCTTATTCCTGGGAGCTGCTAAAATCTTCTGATGACATACATGTAGCAGACAGCCTGTGACATATCCTGAAATTTCAGGAACACAAGTGACCACATTTTTGGTCAAAATACAACTACAGCATATGGGTATGCAATCCATATATGCCATGGGCAGATTTTCTCTGAAATCCTGAGCTGGTTTTACTCATGTATTACAAGCTGGCCTCACTGAAGTCAGTACTTGCAGTGTTGACAGATTATTCATTAGTCTCTTATGTTGTTTATTTGTCTTCAATTAATTCTAGTGAAAGCGGAAAATTTTTTTGAATATGTGTCTGTCTCTGGAGAAGACTTACATGTTGTTACATAATCTTTTGCAATGAAAATATTTACTGATGAGCGTATCTTGCTCTTTGTGCTACATTATGTTATGAAAGCATTGTTCAAGTATGATTATTTTTCAAGTACGGCCCAATGAACGTATAAATAGATACTCCTAAAATGGACCATATCCAGGTCACCCTTTTTGCATATTCCTAATAGATACTCCTAAAATGGACCATATCCAGGCCACCGTTTTTGCATATTCCCGTGGAAAAAAACAAACTAAAAATAGTAATTA
>NW_009698774.1:0-507 GCF_000703405.1 Apaloderma vittatum | reverse complement strand
CAGCCCTGTCTTCCAGCGCATGATGAGAGGGTGGCTGGAGGGTTCCCACCAGCTCCTGTCCTCCAGCACCTGGGACCCACTCTGCAGCACGGGGAGCTTGGGATCCCGTTTTTAGGGCCTCTCCCCCAGCCTCTCCTGGGCCATCTCCAGTGTCCAGACTGGAACTGGCCAGCACTAGGGTTGGGGAGGAAAAGCAAGGGGCTGGTGTGACATGTAGCCAAACCTTTGCTGACAGCAAAAACTAATGGAAACCACTGAGGAAGCTGACCGGTATGAAGACAAATGCAAAGAGAGCAGCAAAATCCTGGGAGAGCTCAAATCTGACATGAAGGCCCTGTTGAAAGAATTGAACTGCAACACCACGGAGATAACGAAGCTGCTAGGAGAAAAGGGGGAGATCACGGATTTAAACCTGATGCAGTGTTTTGGTGGGTCAGGGCTGCCCATCTTCCCCCACCACATGGCCCAGACCTTTGATGTCCACTACCCTCTTGGACTTTGTACGGC
>NW_009698773.1:3784-9886 GCF_000703405.1 Apaloderma vittatum | reverse complement strand
TTGCCACCTGGGCACACTGCTGGCTCATATGTCCTTCCCAGCCACCTGCCACTTTCTCCTGTCCCACTCCCCACAGCCTTATGGGACAGCATCGGGCATGGAAACGAAGGTTCATTCTGCCACCAATAGGCAGGAGCTTCACTGACTCCAACTGATGTGTTTGGTTTTTTTTAAGCACGCTTTGATTTAAAAAGGACAACAAAACCAGGTTATCCTCTGAAGCAACCCCTCGAACGGAACATTTAAGACTACAAAGTCTTGCAAAGGCTCCATACACACCCCTCCTCAACAGCTCGCACCGCTGCCGGCTGCTAAACGCCGCAGCCTCGGCCAGCTGAGCGCTCACATGCAATTAGCAAATATTTGAGAGTTATTTTGCCATGTTTGACATTTTTAACTGACTCCCCATTTCCATAGCTATGTTAACAGCCCCTGGAATCCTTGCTAAACATCTAACAGCCTCAAATATCTTCATATGCCCCCAGCATCAAATCAGCCTCTCAAAAGATTTATTCCTCCTTCTTTTTTTTTTTTCCCTGAGAAATTCTCCTGCTCAGAGCACTAAAGCATCAAGAAACCAAAGACAGAAAATAATCCATTTAAATATGCTCTTAAGTCTCATAGAAACTGTGGAAATCCAGAGGGGATTTGAAACTCTTTTAATTTCCCCACCACAAATCGGTAGCTACTAAAATAATTTGCAGCTTCAGAAGCCCCTGCTGCAGGAATCTAAGCTTCATTTTTAACATTTGCAGTTATATCTTCTGATTACCACAAAAATACTTTTTTTTTTGGTGAAATTTAAATGACTTTCTTTCCAAACACAGAGCTGGTTTTACTTATTGCTTTGCTACTAACAAGACCTTCCATGTTCCAGGGAATAAAAAAAAAAAAAAAAGCAGAACACTTCATGAAACTTTAATGCTGTCTGCAACAGTTCTTGCCTGAAAGAGCCCAAGACACCCCCATTTCTCTCTGTAATTTCCCCTATTCTTCTTTTTGATGGCTGCCAGAGACCTCCAGCATCCACATCCCAGCTTCTCCAGCCAAGAGTCTGGGATGCCACGGCAACGCTGGGATGAAGAGCCACAGCCAAGAGGGAGCTCCTCCTGTTGAGCCACGAGGTCAGCCCTGGCAGGGCTTGTTTCATCCTTTCTGCCACCAAGAGCTGCCCTCGTTGTTCCTCTGGCTCTTAAAGCCCCATTTTTCTGACAAGTTTGCCCCCTGTGGCATGTGGCTTTTGGGTTGTGCCATCAGAGCAGACATTTAGAGATCTGATGGACAAAAGTAGCCTGAGAGCATAACAATAAGTTCAGGGAACGTTAAACCCGTTTCCTAAATTCTAGTTTCTGTTTCAGGTGCACAAACCGCAGAATTATAGAATGGTTCGGGTTGGGAGGGACCTTCAAGACCATCTGGTTCCAACCCCCCTGCCATGGGCAGGGACACCTCCCGCCAGCCCAGGTTGCTCCAAGCTCCGTCCAACCTGGCCTTGGGCACTTCCAGGGAGGTGAAAGCTTCCACAGCTTCTCCGGGCAACCTGTGCCACTGCCTCACCACCCTCACAGCAGTGAATTTCCTCCCAGTGTCTAATCTAACCCCACCTTCTTTCACTTTGAAACCACTCTCTGATACAGAGCCCATCCCCTTCTTCCCTGCAGCCCCTTTAAGCCCTGGCAGGCTGCCATCAGGTGTCCCCAGAGCCTTCTCTGCTTCAGGCTGAACAACCCCAACTCTCTCACAGGGGAGCTGCTCCAGCCCCATGATCATCTTTGTCGCCTCCTCTGGACCCACTCCGACACGTTCATGTCCTTCTCATGAAGGAGCACAGCTCTCCAGAGCACTTGCACCTTTGTGTAAGTCTTACACAGCACTCTCTCTGCTCAGCCGTCACCCCCTCATGACCAGGATGTATCGCTGTCCGCACCCTGGATCCCAACTAAAGCCACGCTGCTGGTCCAGCACCCCTGGACCCACAGCCTCACCTGCTTTTAGGATAACACACCGCAGAGCGATGGAGAATCTAGCGAGTGGATCAGACTTTGGATGACACACAGGCTTAAAATCTCACCTTGCTTTGTCCAGTGCTGTGTTGGCACCACTGACAGGATCAGCACGTCCAAGTGGAGAGAAGCTACAGCCCAAGTCATTCTATCCCCTAAATACCACAAATCGAGGAACATTTTGGTACTTACTCTGCATTTTGAGGGGGTCCCAGAAGGATGCGACAGGTCCACCTCACCATTTTTCTGAAGTCCTTTGCGAGAGCATGGAAGTTGTTATCCAAACATACCTGCTTGATGAATTTTGGGGAAGCCTCGGTTCTCCAGCCATTCAGCTCACCCGAAACTGGGCTGTCATGGGGTTGTGAGACAACATATTGTTTCAGCTAAGAGCCAGGAAAATATCATATCCAGTGTATTTACAACCGCAGCAGCTGGGCTGGCTGTTAGTAGGCTCACAAGGGCTTTACTAACTAGCTATTCCTCTAGCTGAGGGGTAGCTGATAAACTGTTTTTCCTGGAGGATTACACAGATTAACACAGCACAGAAAATCTTGAAGCCGAGGCCCGACTCTGAGCACATCCCCAAGCGCAGTTTGAATATATACCCCATAGCAATAACCCAGAAAATCTTTATTGAAAATTATCCCAAGGCTTCAGTTGCTTTCCGTCCACATCTTGGGGATGGAAGAAATTGGGAGAACAACCTCCAGGAGTTAGTCTACAATTCAGCTAAAGGCAAGTTGTTTTTTATCTTAGTCCTGTACAACTCTCTCCAAACCTTGTAACTGCACAATCTATAGCTAGACTGCAGTGAATCGTTTATTTTTTCCTTAAGCATTTGTCTTACATTCAACACAATTTCAGAATAACCAACCGACACCAAGGAGTCCCATTCTTCTTGGGCGTGCTCGTGGTCAAACCCGATGTGCTGGATGGCTTTCCTGGCACCTAGCACCCAAACTGGAAGGTTTTGGTTTTTTTTTTTTTTTTTTTTTTTAAACAGTTGCTTGGTTTTTTTCGGGAGGTGGCACAGGTCTGTATGAATGGCAGCGACTCACAGGTAGCACAGGAGAGTTTTTCAGCAACAGTCAGAGACTTCCTGAGTGGCAGCAGCGTTGGCAGAGGATACTCCTGAGCTTCTCGTGAACTCAAGCCAAGCAGCAAAGGCAACGGCAGCGCTATACAGGGTGAGCTCCAAAGTGACATATTACGTGACGCTATTGAGGAACGCTGTGATAACTTCAGCACCGAGTTAGTCGTTTTAGGACGGCAAGTACATACAAGACATTCAGGAGACAGTGAGACTGCTGGCAGCTCTGACCGGACAAACGGCGCTGGAGACATTACCAAAGCCTTGAGATATTGGTGGGTGCAGTGGAGAGAGCTGCTTGAGGTGCCTCTTGCTCAGCACGGCTCTTCCAGTCAGCCAGCAGGCACTACACACACAGAACTAACTCATCTCACCAGCTCCAGGCTGAAACCAATTCATTCCCACCAGCCCAAGGGGGCTCTGTCACGGGAGGGCCAAGGGCTGCTGCTTGCTGGCAGGTGGACAGGGTTGTCCACCCACGGGTCCTGTCTCTGGTCCCCAACATGAGGTGAACATGGGTATAAACTGGAAGAAGCAAGTCCAGCCTCTGTGGGAGAAAACGCGTCAGCACCTCGATGGAAGCAGGGACTAAGCGCTGTGTTTCAGATCAAAGTTAAAACTCAAGTCTTCGCATTCCTCCGTTTCACTCTTGCGATGTCACACTCACCTGCTCAGGCTTTTGATCATGGCCAGCAGAAAGTATTTTTGACTAAACTCCAAACCTAAGTGTCAGCTCAGCAGCAGATCGAGGGGAGAACGTTTGCTATTGCTCTGCAAGGAATTGAGAAACTGCAGATGGCCGGTAGGGAGGAAAAGCACCAAAGCCCAGCTCTTCCTTCACAGGGGTTGATTGCAGGGGAGCTCAAGGACCCCTGGCACCTCTTCAGGCTTTGATTTCAGACCACAATGTGAGCACTAAATACACGGGCTACACCCCAAAACGGTGCCTTTTGCAGAAGAGATTATCTAAAGCCAGGCAGGCTGGGCAGAGCCAAGGAGTAACCACCACTCAGCGTTTGCCTCCATCTCCACTCCCAATCTTTAATCATGATACTTAATCTGAATATTAATAAATTATTTTCAGAATACTTATCTGCAGATAGATGCCTATTGGCTTCCTGCAGCCATAGCTGGGGCTGGGAGGAGCCCAAGGGTCTGCAGGAGGAGCAAAGAGGTCAGAGCACCAAATAAAATGGGGAAGGTTGCCCACGCTGAAGAAGACCCAAACCCCAGGAGGCAAGAAAATGTGCTCAGTTGGCCCCCACATCTCCCACCCGTTAAGAAAGGGAAACAGATCTGGTCCCTCCTACAAGCAGGAAAGTCCCCAGGCAAGCAACGGTGTTGGGACAGCCTTTACCACTTACCTAGTCCCTGCTCTCATGCAGATCAGTCCCATTTCCTTAGGGATTAGGACAGGAGGCACCCCAGAGAAGCACAAAGTTAACTCAAATATATATATATATTTTGACTCCGGGGCTTCAAAACTCCGAATTTACAAAGTGTTTGTACGGTTCTTCACCTCAGGGTGCTTCAGCAATCTCTGTAAATCCACCTGCGCTCTCATCACCCTCGCCGGCAGGCAAGAGAAGCCGAGGTGGAAAGGAAATAGGGAACAACGGCATCAAAATAAGATTTATTATTCAGAACTGAGATCCGGAAGAGACAGACATGGCAGATAACAACGAAACAATACGCCAGGCTCCAGCTGCGAGAAAGGATGGTACTGAAAGGCTTGTGGGCAGATAGAAATTCCTGTTTCTCTGGTATCAAAAACAAGGGCGAAGAGGTCAGAACATTGTGGTCTGAGAACTGTCTAAGGGGCAAGCAACTGAGGTCATTGGGTGCAGAGCAGAGGGTCGGAAGAGTTTGGGGTCCAAACGCAACAGCAAGAGCAGCACTCTTTCAGCTTGAGAATAGCTTAGGCTGCCAACCCTTCTTTAAAAAAAAAAAAAAAAAAAAAAGTTGAGTAGTCGTTTATAATAAACGATTACTCATGAGATTATTGCTACAAACTACTTTGCACATCACCTCAACTCCAGGAGACAGCTGAAATCCATCGTCAGCAAATCGAGAAAAAGAAATCTCCCACTACATAATTTTAGCTTGTTGAAGGCACTTTAAGACGTCTTTTAAAAATTGCTCCAATTACCGACTCATCTGTAGAAGGATTTTAGTCTTACATTTAAAATTAGAAGTGACTCGAGAACTGTGTTTAACTCTGGCAAGTAAATGCAGCCGGTCTATAAGAAAAAGAAAGAGGTAAAAAGGGAAGTGACAAGTACAACCTTACTCTCCTGTGAAGTCTCTGTAGGTTTCTTCACTTGATTTAAGCGGATTTAAAATAGAGTATTATCTTTACAAACAGAACTGTGAGAAATTTAAATGGAATTGGATCTTATCTCCTCTGTACTAGAATCTGAACACGCGTGCCTAGCTTATCTTTTGGAAAATGACTTAAATTACAATTAACTGCGAAACAAAAAGTACTTGAAGGAGTGCCTCCTCCTCCTCCTCCCTCTTCAGCTGCTGCTCACGGGAACCTGGCTCACAACAGAAGGGAACAATTTGGAACAAAATCCTTTTCCCCCAAAATAATTCTCCTTTATTTTTTTTTATTTGCATAACATTTTTTTTGTATTTCCAACTATAAATAAAAAAAATGATTAGAAAGAAGTTACAAAATTGCGTCGAATGGACCAGAACGGCACAGAATTTCTCACACATGATAAATCACTTCCCATCTTCCTCTTCCTCCTCTTTAGCCGGGGCAGGGCCTCGCGCTTGGCACCGTAGCTGAGGGGGCCACGTATCAGTCGCTGACGATCTCATTTTCAGAATCTAAAAGAAAAAAATAAATACCCATAGATGGATTTCAACATACAGGGAAACCCGAGCAAAACCCAAAAAGGGGACTCCTAAGATTGTGGACTTGAGGCGGGAGATGCTTCTGCCAGAGCGTGCCAGCCAGGTACCGCAGGGGAACTGAAGCCGGAACCCTCCGCTACC
>NW_009698773.1:0-3636 GCF_000703405.1 Apaloderma vittatum | reverse complement strand
GGAACCGAAGCCCAGGCGCCTGCCACGTCTTGGGTGCTGCTCCCACCTGGGGGGCGGGGATGCCGCAGCCCGCACCAGGAAAACACTGGGCAGGGGCGGGATGTGCCAGCAGGTCGGACCCGAGAGGCTACAGAGATGCTGAGGGCGTGGAATGACAGCACGAGAAGAAAACACGGCGAGCACAGAGCGCACGGCTGAAGCAGCAGCAAGGCAGGGGAGTGCCACCGGGCATCCCCGGGACGTAGCGGGCGCGCCGGCAACATGCTCACGGTGATGCACACCAAAGCCCTTGGCTCTACGGCACGGAGCCATGCGCGCTGTTAGCAGAGCTGCAAGCGCACGGGGCGGGTTATACAGCATACAGTTTGCCAGCTGCTTTCAAAAACCACGCAGCGAGTCTTTTAAAAGAGCAGGGAAGGCGAGGGACGCCGGGGGGAAGTGCCCCGTGCGAACAGACGCCATCTGTGTCTGGCACAGCTCTTGGTGGGTCTCCATGAGTTAGGCTTCGCTTTGACTAAATGCAACCCCAACCTTTTCCCTCCCCTATTTCTTGCTCATAGCGAGAATTGCTTTTAAAGAGAGTAAAATCACATCTTCATAGAATCAGAGAATGGTTTGTGTTGGAAGGGACTTAAAGATCATCCAGTTCTAACTCCCCTGCTGTGGGCAGGGACACCTCCCTCCCACCACACCAGGTTGCTCCAAGCCCTGTCCAACCTGGCCCTGACCATTTCCAGGGAGGGGACATCAACAACGTCTTTGGGCAACTTCTCTGGTCTGGGCTTCTGACCAACACCAGCTCTGCAGATTCACTTGAACCCACCACCGCTCTCAATATCTGCTCGCTATCGATACCCAGCATTTGGCACAGAAGTGCACCCAGGAAAACAAGTCAGAATTAACTCTCTCCAGGTAACGGGGAAAATCCTTATGACAGCCAAAGTAGAAAAAGATCTGCAGGTGCCTGGCTCTCCATACAAACCCTCGCAGGTGCTCAGCCCACAGCCCAAGGACAACCTCTTGACTCGTTACTCTGAAGTCTGTCTGAACTTTCAAAGA
Source organism: Apaloderma vittatum (assembly GCF_000703405.1). Classification (NCBI taxonomy): domain Eukaryota; kingdom Metazoa; phylum Chordata; class Aves; order Trogoniformes; family Trogonidae; genus Apaloderma; species Apaloderma vittatum. The sequence continues at coordinate 2,577 of NW_009698773.1, read as the reverse complement.
CTGAAGGGGCAAGAGCACAGAAGAGATCGGTGAATTCAGTCACAGTCAAAGTTTTCTAGGTGCTGGGGAAAACTACGGGGAAAAAGGCAGTGATTGCACATCTTGTAGCTGTTGTGAGCAAGGCTTTGGACAATCTACCTAGTCTGCTAAACAAAAACAGAGTGCTAAGGAAGTTTTTACCTTATTTGCAAACTAATTAAGAAAAAAACCACAGGAGCAAATACCTTTTTGAGGTATTTTATGTCAGACCTGAGGAACACCCATCTGAGAATGACTGGCAGCTGGCTACTTCTTCTTAAGCTTCCTAGGTTTTTACAAGGTGTCAGAGCCCTGAATATCTCGGAAAAGCTACAACTGACACAAAGAAGTCCCCAGAAGAGGATCTCATCAGGCTCCATCCTGTCACATGGAGATCCTTGAGAGCAATGTTGCCACAGCTGCACTTGGTGCCTCCTTAATGAAAGGCAAAGTACAGGAATCTGCTCCTTTCTGAGGGGAAAGAAATAAATCCTGGATTTTCTTTCTGCCTTGTTCACGTGTGACTGCAGCAACAGGCTAAATACACTCCACGAATCCATCCCATAGCAGTACATCAAAAGAAATTAATCCAAGCTTCCCTTGCTCACCAGACTCCGAAAAACCCAAGAACTCATCACAAGAATTTCACTGTTACAACACATATTTTGTCAAAACAGTAGGTCACCTTCTGTGCATAGCTTCTCCACACTTACCAAGCAAATTCTAAAGCTTCCTGGGGCTTTGCAGGCAAGACTGAAGGCTTGAGCCAGGCAGCCTCTAAACTCCTCAGGTGGAAGTTATTTCAAGAGAGAATTTTTCTACTCAAACACAGATCCAAGCATATATAGCAACAATCTTGAGACTACACTACGCCTATCACCGAAAAAAGAAAAGAAAGCACCACACGATCTACAAAAGTTGCCACCTCCTGGTATAGTCTTGACTTTCAGGTGAATCAGGTGTGATTGATTTACTAACACAGTGAACGTCAGCATCGCAGTTCATTCAAACCCCTCTGAGCAACAAATTCTTTCATAATGCAGAATTTGTAGCCTGACAGCTCATAACATCCACTTCATCACATTGCACTTCTGGAGCTTATCTGCATTAATAAAAGCAGCAGCACGGTCAGGGCTGGAACATCAGCTTCCCTCTGCATCCGCAGGGAACGGCTCCACGAAGAGACCTACCCGAAAAACCAAGTATCGCCCCAGTCAAAAGTCACTGACACACATAAGTCACAACACACGTCCCATCTGATCAACGGTTCATTGCAGAAGCTCACAGACAGGAAAATAATTGTATTTGCCAGATTCCTTCCGAAGAAATGCCACGAGGAGCAGGCAGACCAGAGAGCTTGCCCAATTTCCCCACTGCAGCTCAGCCTGCTGAAGGACCAGCCAAGCACAGCCCGACACCACAGATGGGAGAAAGGCTCCTCCAGGATTCCACCAGCGATAAATAACCACGGCAAGAACTTCCACGCTATTATGGTTTTGCCTTTCGCCCAATTCAATCCCACAGCAAGACGTCCGTGACGACACGGAGCGCACGGACTCCCTGCTCGTGTCCTTTCCTACATTCAGCGACCGTACGGCCCTCCAGCACCGCCAGCCTTCTCCACAAACATCACCAGGAATCGGAGCCCGAGAAGGGCAGACAAGGAACCAGAGAACGCAAAGAAACCTTACTAAGGTGTTAAACACACTTATGAGCCAAGCCAACACTTTGAACAGCGTCTATTGAGAACTCAAGGTGGGGGCTAGTTGGCTAGGTGGGATTTTGCCACTCTAGCTAACATCCGAGGCATCGAGCTTACTCAAAAAGGCTTGAACCCTTTGCCTAATGAGCAGGCGGACAGGGAAAGTGGCGCTGAGGTCACGTCACTTCAGAACGAAGCCTTGTGGTTACAACTCTCCAAAGCCAACTTCCAAAGAATTTAGAGGACGATGCTTTTCCTACTCAAACAGGCACCAACTGAACAATACCGACACGGGCTCACCAAGCATTAGGTCCAGAGTGCTTGCTTGGAAAAATTCTGAAAGGTCTCAGGATTTCAACTAGTGCACTGGGACCAGAAAAAAAAATAAAATAAAATGCTTGAACGCGAAAGAGCAACAGAAGAGCTGTTTTTCCCTGCCACCTCCGTCTCTCTGCCGAGTGTACCTGGTGCAGCAGGTCTGCCTGCCGCCGCCGAGGCGAGGAACTCTACCCAGTGGGTTTGACCTGTCTTCGCTGCACGTCAAAGCGACATTCACAGTCAGGAATAAAATCAGTTCAGCTGTAGGATGTGCACAGAACAGACCCCTCGGGTCCCTCTCGTTCCTTTGCTCACCTTTCGCTCGAGACGTTGCCCCACATATTTGATTTCATGCCATTTGCTTAATTGTCAAAGCACCCTTGGCCGCGCTCGAGGGCGACAAAACGTAGCTCGAAGTTCCTGGCGAGAGGAACCGCGGCCAAGATGGCTATGGGAGAATTGAAATCGCGAACGCTGAAACGCAAACACTGAGCTCGGAGCTGCTGTCTGGCTGCGACACCTGGCGTAGCCTGCCCGTC
>NW_009698772.1:0-6831 GCF_000703405.1 Apaloderma vittatum | reverse complement strand
ACCGTTCCCTCCGTCCCCGCTGCGGGAGCGCGGTGCCATCTAGGGCCGAGCCGGGGCTGCTGCAGGGCACCTCGTCGCACCGCACGCCCTTTCCAGCCCTCCCAGTCCTGGCTGCTTCCCCGCAGCCCCCAGCAGGGTTGTACTTCCAGTGCTGCATGCCGTCCCCCTCTCCCAGGTCCAACCACGCAATTCGCAGCTCACGGCGGGGGGGAGATTTTTTGGAAAAGCCTGGATTTACACATTTCAGCTGCTCTGTCTCCCGCTGTAGAAGGAGAAGCTCCTTAAAGACCCACTCACCCAACTCAAAACCAGTGACAGCTATGGGATGCTGGCTGGGTTTTTGCAGAGGGCAAAGAGCAAATTACAGCGAGAAGGACCCTGTTCCTTCTAGAAACAACAGGAATGGATTTAATTTATCCTTTGACAGCCAAAATTGAAAATATTCAAGAGCCCCTGCAGCTGGGTGCAGAATGTTTGCCTTCCTTTTATTGGAAGAGCAGAAAGTAATATGCCCCTGACACAGGGTGATTGGGAGAGAGATTTGCTGCTGCAGGGATCAGACATATCCACACATCTGCTTTTCCAGCAGAAACAGGACTATGGGGGCTGTATGAGATTACAGATAAGAAATGTAAACTCGTTTTTAATGAAGCTCCCCAGGTTACACCTTGCTGTTCACTCCCTAAAATCATTATCATATCATAGATTCAAATATTTTTGTGGCCCAAGGAATTTCTTTCTTTAGTTGTGTAAATTTTTGCCTATTTATTTTCTGTCTCTTTGAAGGTTCTACTGTCTAAAGCTGCCCCAGTGACGTCCTGTGCCTCCCTGTGAGAGTTTTCCCACTCTTATGTCACAGAATCACAGAATGTTATGGGTTGGAAGGGACCTCAAAAGATCATCTAGTCCAGCCCCCCTGCCAGAGCAGGATCGTATCAAGTACTGTCATTGAGAAACAAGGCTCTTTCAGCAAACTGCCACTAACCTGAGGGATAAACTATCTGAAAATTCACCTCCTGGGGTAATCCTATCAATTACTTCTGCTCAAATGCCATATTTGTGGCAAAATCAGCATTGTCAAATTGATTTCTCCTCCTGCACGTCTGTTCTTGATTACTTGAGGTCATTGATACCTGCAGTTACTGCATCACTCAGAAACAACAGGTTTGTTGGTGAAATCTGTCACCATGGTCCTGCAGAGCTGAACTTGTGGGGATTTAAGAGAAATCCTTTGAGAGTTTGATGCTGCATGTTGCAGCACTGAGCAGGAGGGGACCCCCTGTGAGCCTGTGACACCCCGCTGTCTGTTTTTTAAGGCTCACCACAAGGCACCTGGGGGATTTGGGGGTTTGTACACTTGTTGCTCGGAAGGGAATCATAGAATCATTAAGTTGGAAAACACTTCTAAAATCACCAAGGCCAACTGTCAACCCAAAGGAGTCTGAGAAGTCTCAGGTTCATAGAATCATAGAATGGCCTAGGCTGGAAGGGACCTTAGAGATCATCTAACCCAACCCCCTGTCGCGGGCAGGGACGCCTCTCAACTAGATCAGGCGACACATGGCCCATACACGGATCGAACCCGTGACCTTGGTGTTATTAGCACCACGCTCTAACCGACTGAGCTAACTGGTTCCCTCAGGAACCTTTGTTCATCCTGTTGCAGGATGTTACAGGAGAAAATTTAAGGATAATTAAACAACATCAGCCCCTTTTGGGAGCTATATAGAACTGTGTGGACAAACACCTTGCTCTGAACGTGGTGTTTGTGACACTGTGGCTCTAGTGTCATCCCTCTTTTGTTCACTGTCACAAACTCTCTTCTCATCTTTCTCAGGACGTAGGCAGAGAAGAACATTTCTGTGGGGAGGCTCCAGACTCGTCCATATGCGTGGTACCAGGGATAACTGGTTTTCTGGGCTGTAAGCGCACACTGCTGGGTCCTGCTCGGGTTTTTATCCACCAACATCCCCACATCTCTCTCTGCAGTTGCATTCTGCATTTTTGGGTTCACAGAGACAGTGAGCTTTGTCTGGGTTGTGATTCAGACCAGGAATTAATGCTGCAGCCAACATATCTACATTTCTTAAAGTCCCTTACGCAGTGTTACAGTGACTGTCTGAAAATGGCTCTTGCCGAGTTCTGAAACAGGGCTCGGGGCCACACCAGGCAGGCAGTCCCACAGGGTCCATGTGGCAGTGGCTGTGGAGGGTGCCAGGAGCACGTCTAACCACATGCTGCTGTGGGACACCACTGTAGCAACGAGCAGCACCCATCAGGGATGCCCAATAACGGGCCAAGGACCTGCTCTCTGCTCCAACTGAGGTTACAGAGACCAAAAACTGCCTCCTGACTAGGTGTTCAGCCTCCTGTCTGCATATTCCTTTGGCACTTCTCATGGTCAAGTGCTCTGTTTGAGGCACGTGGCCTGTGGCAGTGTCATCCTTGGCCCCCTCTGTGCTGGGTCTTGAACAGGTCTCCTGACCCTTTGTTAATAAATGCTAAATTACAATCTAATTTCCCCCAAATGGCTCATCTGTGCAGCTTGTGAAGATCACATGTAGTAATCGGCCTCAGACTGGAGAGTCCTAATAAAATCAGCGCTGCCTCAGGGTTGCGAGGAAATGCGCCCCATCTGGCCTATTAATACTTAAATAACTCACAGTAATGCGGAGTTTTGGTTAGTTAATTCAGCTGGAGCAATAGCACCAGCCAAGCCACAAGAGAGATTTAAAAGTAATATCCCAACAGATACTGTGAACAGACAAGGGACGATGTTTATCTCTGAGATTTTCCCAAGACGATACTGATGCTTCAATCTGTTTGCTAACAGAGACTGTGCGTTATACTGATTATCCATTATCCCCTATAGTCTGGAGTTTTATTAAAAGAGAAGGTTTACATATAGATTAAAGACAGCACAGAATAATATGAAGAGTTCAGGTGGGTCAGTGGCCCACTCAGGCTTCTTGTGAGATTTGTTGCTTGTAAAGATGACCGTTCTGGCCAAAATAAAAAGCAAAATCAGTGGAAAATAGAAGCCTTTGAAAGCAAAGCAATAACCATGATACAGTGATCTCAGGCCAAATGATTCTTCCAGAGACACCAGTGAGCGGGAGAGCGCACTCTGAGGGACAGGTCTGTCCTGAATCACGAAGTTGTGACACGAGAAAAGACTGTCCATGGCTGCCCAGAGATGGAGGTGCCACCCTGTGATAGGAGCCACTGGGAGATAAGGAGTGCTACTGGGCGCGCAGCTGGAAGAGCTCGTGGCCAGGGCTCAGTGCAGATGTTCTCAGTAGGACCTGGCATAGCGCTGAACAGCATGTTCAGGTCCCACTCTTCACCCTTAAGGTGCTTCAAGGCCTGGCCCAGCACAGGAGAGGACTTTGCTGCACAGGAGTGAAAATGATGGTGAGGAGCATCACATCAACAGCCTGATGGACTTCCCTGGGGCATTGGTACTCCAGGATGACCCTGTCTCAGACCCGCTTTTCCACTGCCTGTTGGGGCAGGCACACTCCTATCCACCCTGCCAACACCTCAGAGGCAAGTCCAGCTTGTGTAAACTGCACAAAATCGAATGCCCAATGGGCTAGTGTCTGGAACATCCTACCCAGGCTGAAGGTACGCCTGGGTGAGCTGCTCCATAGCTGAGGGGGGTCTGGCACTGCAGAGCTGGTATAGACGGGGATAATGTCTTCTTGGCTAAGAGCTGAGGCCATTCTGAGATGCAGATGGAGGCCTTTTCACTAGTGATGCTCCGGTGAGTTTAGCTTGTGTTCTTTCCGACATGATCAGTGCAGAAGGCATCACAGGTCTGAGCCAAGCAGGGAGTTTGCTCCAAACATTGCGCTGCTTCTTTTGCACTAGGTGTTGGGGTAATGTTAATGAGATGGGATGATGATTGTGATTTTCAGAGCTGGATTACAGAGAACCGTTTCCTTCTTTCTCCATGGGTCAGGTTCAGATGAGCATGAGACACACTGAGAAGCATCCAGAACTTGTTCTGCTCCTGCTGCTCCTTGACTGACCCCACAGCAGCCTGCACCATCCCTTTTAGGCATGAACGCATGGCCAGGGCTGAATTCAGCTCTGCTGAGCAGCAGAATAGATGATGTGCAAAAAAGCAGCGTTAGCAGCAAGCTCAGGACACCCCCATGCAGGCACCAGGGTGAACACGGCTGTTGGTGTTGCTGGCCAGTAGTCCAAGACCTGGATATGGTGTTGCTTCATCCCATTCCCCTGCTTTCCTCCATCACTACACAAAGAGCCCAGCCATCAGTCACCCACACGGCTGTGTTCAGTCTCCTGCTTCTCTGTAGGGATTGGAGTTGTTCAGCAACTTGTGTTTTCACACCAACATTCATCCTGGGCTGCACCAAAAGCAGCACAGCCAGCAGGTCGAGGGTGGTGATTTTTGCCCTCTGCTCTGTTCCTGTAAGAACCCACCTGCAGTTCTGTGTTCAGCTCCGGGGCCTTCAGAGTAACAAAGACACGGACTTGTTGTAGCAAGTCCAAAAGAGACCACAAAGATGATCAGGGGCTGGAACGCTTTTGCTGGGAAGACAGGCTGAGAGTTGGGGCTGTTCAGCCTGGAGATGAGAATGCTTTAGGGAGACCTTCCAGTGCTTAAGGAGGGGAACAGGAAAGCTGAGGAGAGACTCTTGATCGGGGAGTGCAGCGATAGGACAAGGGGTAATAGTTTCAAACTGAAAGAGCGTAGATTTAGATGAGATACTAGGAAGAAATTCTTTCCTGTGAGTGTGGGGAGACCCTAGAACAGGTTGCCCAGAGAAGCTGTGGCAGCCCCCTCTCTGGAAGTGTTCAAGGACAGGGCTTGGAGCAACCCAGTCTGGTGGGAGGTGTCCCTGCCCATGGCAGGAGGGCTGCAACAAGATGATCTTTAAGGTCCCTTCTCACCCAAACCGTTCTCTGATAATTCTGTAACGAACCGCTACTCCAGATCACTTTGAAAAGCAAAGAACTGCTTTAACATCCAGAATTTCTGAGATAGAACTACTCAAGACTTTTCCAAGGTAATGCTGAAAATTTGACACCAAGGTACTTCCCAGCTTAATCAACCACCCTATCTATAAGATAAAAAATACTTTTCCAAGAAAATCTCTAGCACAGCAAAAAATAAGTTGGCAAAATGTGAGTCTTTCACTTTTCGCACACTACAGGGACTAAACTCTGGGATGTCCTTGCTTCTCTGCCTACAAATCTGTTAGGCCAGGACCACTCTCATGCAAAACAAGGAACAAAACTGAAAGATAATAGCCATTTCCTCCTGAACCATGATTCAGTCTTTGAAATTCCTCCCCAACATGTGAGCTGCCCAGCAAGCATTGCAGCTGAAAAAGCAAAGGACAGTCGTGTGTTTTGTTAGCAAAACTTCAAATCAGATTCAGAGGTTTTTATTTACTTCCTGGGAAATCTTCATCAGACTGTTGAGCTGTTACAGGCAGTTTTCTCACTTTAGAGTTTTGGTGAAATTATAACTCTAAGTACTGTCTCACAAAACCCAGCCAACAAGGTTGGAGGAGATTGTCAGGATTCATTTGATGAAAAACACCACGCACCATGTTAGTTATTTCAGCAACTAAAGAAACATTGGCTGGAAACCCTATGCCAGCTGGTCAGAACCCTAAAAAAAGCTTTTGTGCTCCCAAAGCTGTAGAAAAAATTGTATTAAGCACAACAAAAGGTATTTTGGTACTTCTTAATTATTCACCTCTGCAGAAAATCATTGACACAGGGAGGAAACAATGCAGCACTGGGGCAGGAGTGCAGACAGAGCACTCACCTTTAGGAAACTTCGACTTTCAGTGGGAAACCATTTAATATCTGGACTGATGTTTCCCTTCTTGTGTGACTACAGGGAGCAGAGCCAAGTGCTGTGAGTGAACTTTAGGCTGCATGACTGTAATGTGTAAAACGTGCATGAACAAGGAGTTTGCCATTCGAAGGAATGAACCTTTTATTTCATCCAGAAGTGGGGAAAACCATGAAAAATACCATGCTAATTTGAGCTATTGTATGAAGAGATGGGAGTCAGAAGAAGGAGAAATGGGAAGTGAATTATAGATTTGAAGAAAGACTGACAGAGCAGATGCAAATGGTCACGGCAAGATCTGGAAGTTTGGACAGGTCCCTGCTCAAAGTGCTTGCTTGGATCACTAGAAAAGAAAGGGAAGAACATTGGCACTAAGAATAAAGGGAGACAGTGTTTGGAAAACAAAGCACTGAGAAAGATAAGGCTTGCCTTTGGAAGTAAGGAAGAAAAGGGTTATTGATGATGAGGCCTGTTTATGTTGGGATATTTGGGTTACAGTAAAATTTAGTGGTTCTTTTTGAAGCAGACAGAAAGCCCAAAAGAGCCCAGAGTGGGTTTAGAGAACTCAAAAATAAACAGAGCTCTGGCCTGGGCTGTCTAGTGTTTGTAAACAGGCCCCGAACAAGGCTCATATGGAAGAGGAGCTTGTGAGCGATGGGGAAACGGCGGAGACTGGTGGATCAGAGGGTGACCTGGGTTCGGAAGGACTTTGGGAGGTCCAACCTCCTGCCCACAGCTGGGTCAGCTCCAAGGTCAAACCTCAGGGCTTTAACCCCCCTGCCCCCGACAGCCTCTGCGGAGCAGGGCTGTGCACCCCTGCCGGCTGCTGGCGCCTCGCCATCCCCGGGGGTAAGAGGTTTTCTTCCCACCCAGCTGGCACCTCCCGGCCCGCTCTGTCGAGCCCGGCTCCTCGGTGGCCTCCTCCTCGCACGTACCGCAAAGCCACCGGCCCCCACCAGGCCCCCTCGCACATGGCTTGCCAGGCCCAGCCC